>NC_134487.1:26048537-26128537 GCF_040206685.1 Ascaphus truei
TATTAAGAATACAACACATTTCTAACTCACCCAGGCTGGCCAGTACCATGACGAGAACCCCCAGCGCTGCTGTGGCTCATGACCCTTCCCGCTGTCTAATGACTGACATAGTGACCGTAAAGCATCACCCACCAAGGAGGATGAGCACAATCATCTGTTGCCTGGATCTGGCCGAACATTGATTACTAACTGGGCAATATTCTCAAACCTGATACTTATGGGCCCAGTCTGTACCATCAAACAACCGCCACCTTAAACTGTCGTAGCCAATGCCCACCAGGCAAGCGCTTCTCCAAACCCTCCTGTAAGCATAAATTAAGATATCTACTGTATGCCACATCTGACAAGTAATTCTCAAACAATCCAGGAGGAGCATGTAAGGGAAAAGAAGAGCAAACAACACACAATATAAGTGCAGATGTATGGGAAAATGAGATAAGGCACGTAATAATATCTTGGCTCGTGTTAACAGTCTACTCACAAGATGCAGATGAAAAAAAGGCGTTTTGAAAATAGTGCTGCTACCCGTATGGAATGAGTGTAGTCAGGATCCCCCCTCATAGGCACAGTCAGTGATATGGTGGGTCATAAGAGAGATGTAAAAGAGCTACATAGCGCGATCAGGCTGATAGATATATTCGTTATGTAAAAAGTATATAAAATGCGCACTTACAGTGTGCAAAATTAAAACAAGCATATATCACTTAGTAAGTGAAAACGAAGGTTCACCGCACTGCTCACCGACTCCCCTGGGTACTCCAAGCATCACCCACTCGTAATCTGTTGTCAGGGCTTGTTCTCTTGCGCCCGTCAGAACGTGTGACATCACGGCTGCAGGCTGGTGAACTACGGATCGCCTTCAGGATCAAAAAGGTACCACTCAACGCGTTTCACCCAGTTTCAAAAAACTGTATCTGGCTTCGTAAGGAGTGATTATCAAGCGAGGCAGCCCTGAAATGGACTCGCCATCCTACCCAATGACAATTCCTTTTCAATCTTCCTCTTAACCAACTCAATGTGTTTGGTAGCTGACCTTAAACTCGCCCCGCAATCCATAACCTCTGCGTTCACTGGCATCGTTGCCCTACACACCAACTGTGCCTTCTGGCCCTTGGGGGTAGAAGCCTGAGAACTTCTAAAGCATCTAAAGACCAAGTGCCCCCGCCACATAATGAGCACTCATGTTAAGTTGCACTGGTTGTCATTATACAGCCAACACGCACCTCTCAGACCTGTGGCTGGCTGCCCCATTTATAACTCATTGCCAGCCGGTCTGTCTACGAAATGGATGCTGGGTTATCATCAATTTCAAGCACAGTTTCATGTCCATATGATTCCAACACACCTGTTTACACAAGGCCAATTTACGACGAAACTTGTCATCACCACGCAAACCTCCAAACGCCGTAGAAGTCTCCCACATGGTATCAAGGTACTTAAAAAGGGACAGGCATGGATAAAATTGCTAAACTCAAAGGTTTTCGACAACTCGTTCCTTTCCTCATCAGCTCTCCTGCCCTTAACGTTCTTAAATCCCAGGATCAGTGATAGGATTACAACAAATTCACACCGCCAGATCTTCTCCTTTTATGGTGACTGGGATGTGCATATCCAAGGGACTTTCTACAAACATATACGCTTCATAAAAAGTGCTATCTGTAGCTTGGCTCGAACCCTCCAATGCAACAAACACTGCACCCTGCTGAGAGAGTGCTCACCACTTACCTGTACGCATTAACTTGCCCAACAAAACCAATGCATTGCAACTCCACCCTACGTGCTAGCACCACTAACAAGCGTAATGCCCTCAGCCTACACCTGAATGGGTCAAGGTACTTGCCTACTCTCTCAACTCGCAAAAAAACTATGCAGCGCCCCTAGCATGTCTGCGCTTGGATTACCTACAAACTCGTCCATACCTTGCATCCGAGACTGAGGAGTCGTTGTACTTGGACCGCTAGATGATCCTCTGCCTTTGCGGGCTGCAGAACCACTGCTCCTGACATGTGCGGTTCTTCGATGCCAAGGCTACTCTATCGCTATTCCTGCTAGGAAGGTGAGAATCCATGGGGACAGGTGGTACATATAAGGCAGGAGAGCTCCCTAAAGGCCTAGGGACTGCAGAGAAAGATGCAGTAGAGCGGGAAGGCCTCATAATGGGAGACAAAGGGAAACTAGGACAGGGCACACCATCAAACCCTCCCATATTCAGTAGGGGCTTTTCTGATTCCCACTATGCACCCCTCTCCCGATTCCCTCATCAACAACCTGTTCCACCGACGTGAAGGGGAGTGAGATCAGCTGAAATTTATTCTTCTCTATCACAGGCCACATGATGATCTCTTGACTGGCCACGAGGTGAGTGGCACTATCCTTTCCCCCCACCCAGTAGCTCCTCTCCCTGAACTCTAACCCCTTAATTTACCCCACTAAGTGTTCCTTTATGGGCCCAGCTCACCCTGTCATGTTACCCATGCCTTACCTACTAGGGGCTATTATTTGTTTCTCTTAGATTCAGGCTTTGCTCTGTTGCTTGATTTTCCTGGGAAAGACAGGATATCTCACTAACACTATTCAATGACTTTCTGCTTTGACGCATTAAAAAGAAAACCATGTCTGAAATGAGGATGTGAGCAAGCAATTGGAAGAAAAAATATTGATGAAAACATTATCTGAGAAGTGCAAGAGCTCACTAGATAATAGAGGGGGTGATACAGATCATATCAGGAGGATAGAGACGAAGATTTGTATGACTTAAGGAGAAGACATTTGAATAAATGTTACCTCTTTTAACTGTTGGAGGGGGTTTAGGCTTTCTTCGAATTCTCTACTTTTCCTCAAATAAAGTTTTGCGGGTGAGGGAGTTATATATACTTGAAAACGAGAGGTAACTCTCAATATATTACTTCCTGGAAAACCATTTTATAAATATATAATTTAGTGACATGATGAAATACACTCTTTTCACAATTTGCTATATTTTCACAAAAGCTTTACCTGAAACCAATATTGTACAGCACCCTTGCTAAAGTTGATAAAATCCCTGCATGTCAGCCCTGGTAGCTGCAGGCAGTGTAGGGGTTACATCCTCACCAGGCCTCAGTAAGTTATAGTTACTATTATGTGACACTTTTAAAGGCTAGAGTTGGCCCTGCCTTAGTTCTAGAAATTGCTAGAAGGTCACATGGTAATGGTGTGACCAGGTTGCAACATTTATTCTGCCCAGATACTGGGGTAGAATGTTGACCACACCCCCTGGGTATAAAAGGCCGGAATCCGCCATTTTGTAGCCACACCCCAATTAATTTCCCATCTTTTTAAACACACACTTTTTTTTACAACCCACTTATTAAACAGTGCTGTAAAAACAATAACAAAATATGGTTTTGAAGATAAGTATTTTTTTTCTCCATCAAACAAAAAGACAAACTTTACTTTCATAGTTCAAAATGTAGTGATAGTCATTACCACAGAATGTGATAACATATGGCATCGTAGTCTTATATTTCTGTGCCTGTAGTCTGGCTTTGCTTTGCAAACGAAGAATCAATTTCACACGAGCATCAACCATGCAATGCAAATTTGCGATACTCAAGTATATCAAGGTTTTTATTTTTTACAAGCAATGCCGATTAATTATAAGGATAATAATCTCAGCAAGACTCACTTTAAAAAAATAGCTCATTATTGGTTAGGAAAAGAGTTTTGCACATCAAAGCCAGAGCTATTCCCTGGAGTTACTAGTAAATGTCAGATCCTGCATGCACCATTAAAGAAAACCATATCAAATAAACCCATTAGTTGCCAGAGAGGCTTGCAAGGAATTGATAGTTAATGCATCAGACAAGGGGTTAATACAGGGGTGTTAAAACAGGGGGCTCAGTCAAAGGCTGAGCCTCTGATTGAGCCACCTGTGCTGAAGCAGGGATATCCTGAATATGTGACCTATTGGGGGGGGGGGGGCTTGAGGACTGGAGTTGAGCCCCCTTGGGTTAATATATAAATATTTTCGGTCAAATTGATTGTACCTCACAACCACAAGAACCTTATATGACATGCAAAAAAAGGTAAGGTTGCCCAAAACAGCTCGTATTCCCAAATCTTGCCTTTTTCTTTATGAAATATAATTAGAACATAATTACAGTCTACCAGTTTATAGCATTTGGAAATCTATCTTCTTGCAAAACATGTATAGGGCCATATTTACTAAGCAGTCCTCTACTATCAGACACCTTCAAGTTAATGTAAGGTGTCATCCAGTGCTAGATGGTGTCCTATGGCAGAAGACTGCTTAGGAAATATAATTATAATAATAATAATAATAATAATAGCATGTTCTTGTATAGTGCTGCTAGGTTTACGTGAAAGCTTAAAGTGAAGCACTACCTTTTTTCCACTTATTAATGCATGTACTGTACTGCAATCGTCATATACATGCTTAACTGATGTAAATAACCCATTTGTAACAGGTTCTATAGTCTCCCCGCTTGCGCACAGCTTCTGTACATGTAGGGAGCCGGTATTACTGTTCAGGACGTGCTGACAGGCACATGCGCGAGCTGCCATTTGCCTATTGGGCGATATGTCCTTACTCGCGAGTGTACTTAAAGTGAGTGTCCTTAAACCGGGGTATGCCTGTAGACAGGTACGGCCAGGCTGACATCAATAATACTAAATCCTCGGTCTCTGATGTATGTGTGGACATGCAAGCAAGAAGGGGGGGGGGTGAATGTGGCGGAACGAGGTAGAGGAAATGTCGGATGCTCACCGTAGCAAAGCACCTAACACAATCCAGCCCACCGAAGCCGCAACCCCCGCTAAACCCGGTGTCACACTGAAACTGGGACCCTGACCACTCAGTGAAGTACTCACTAAGAAGATGCCGTCAGGGAAGTATCCGCCGTGGATCCGTCTGTAGATGTAGCGTGCTCCAGCCATGGTAAGTGGGAGTAGAAAAAACGTTGACAAAGTTCCTATTGGAACGAAACGCGTCACAGTGCGCTTCTGCAATGTTTGCACCCGTTTTTGATCATTAAATAATGCATTTTTCAGCAATTGCCTGTGACCGATTTTTGGTTAGCAGTGCACCACCCCGCAGCATTTTTTTCTATCACATACAGTAGTTGCAATAGTCATCAGATTCGCCAGGTCACTTTCCCCCATCTATGCTTTAAATAACTCTTGTGCTAGAAGTTAAATATTTATAAATGTCAGCACATTTTATTAGCTATAAGAAAATAATATTAGAGAAGCTTCTGCAGGTTCTCAGTTGGTAGTGAGGTGCATAATTCCATCCATGATATGGGTGATAAGTTTGAGGATGACTTCTGCGGCACTTTCAGTTTCCTCTTGGATACGGTCTATGCTGGTTGTAGTTATTCTGGAAGTGGTGCATAAAACGTTTACCATGTGGATAGGGATTTTGGGGCTCTAAACTGACCTTGTTCTGGATCAGTTACATTAGGTTTCTCTGCACCCTTCTGTTCAGATATTGCAATCAATGTGTGGACTCTTCTCTTTCATATGTAGCCCCTTTAACCCACCTTAAGTGAGATCTGGTCTGCTACTAATGTCTTTTGTGCTAGGTGGTGCATGCCTGTGAGGTAACAGGAGGGTTGAGCACTTCCACGATGGTGTGGGGATTAGCAGGACAGGTTTACAGTGTGCATTTATTCGTTGGCAGCGCCTCCAGTCAGCGAGGCTCCTGTGGTAGTAGAATTTTCCTGGCTGACACCTTTCAATATCCCAAGACAGTGAATCACACTTGCATATGGTTCTATGGTGTTTATTGCATTGGTTAAGATCTTACAGTAGTTACATCCCTTTACTTGCTTTCCTCTTAGAAAGTCACTTCAAAGCTTCAGGCCCGTCTATGTTTCCTTCTCTATGGTGCTCCTCCTGTATCCCCTTGTGGGACCAGGGAAGTTGGTGCTCACTCCACAGGGGGAGGAAGGAAACACACCCACTTTTGGGCGAAAGACAGTTTATATACCCTGGGGTTGGGCTTTTAACCCTGTCCCATAACAGGGCAGGTCTGATACTGATGGGTCATCACAATCCAGCATGTGACCCAGCCAGTATCTCCCCCAGGCTGACACTCTACTTTCTGCTTGCCCATTGACTGATAATGTATTTATCTGTGCCCCTTTAGAGTATAGATAAATACAGT
This sequence comes from Ascaphus truei, assembly GCF_040206685.1. Taxonomy (NCBI): domain Eukaryota; kingdom Metazoa; phylum Chordata; class Amphibia; order Anura; family Ascaphidae; genus Ascaphus; species Ascaphus truei. Next base: position 26,054,707 of record NC_134487.1, read on the forward strand.
GAACAGCAATGCATTTTTTGTCAAATTGTTGTTTTTCATTAATTGTTGTTTTATATTTCTGTTAATTGTTGTGAGTTAATTGTTATGTATTTGTAGGGTTTGTTTTTATTAAATTTTTGGATTGTTTAGGCTTTTGATTTCTTTTATTCTTCTGGTGTTTAGGCTTTTGATTTCTTTTATTCTTCTGGTGTTTAGGCTTTCGATTTCTTTTATTCTTCTGGTGTTTAGGCTTTTGATTTCTTTTATTCTTTTGGTGTTTAGGCTTTTGGTTTCTGTTATTTTTTTGGTGTTTAAGCTTTTGATTTCTTTAATTGTTCTGGTGTTTAGGTGCTTGGGTATTTTTTATTGTTGTGTATTTTTGGTGCTTGTTTTTTTAGGTTACCCATTGACTGCTATAGTGGCTTATCATGCCCATATTATATGGGCATGATGTGCCACTGTGTCAATCAATGGGTAGAGGGTGGGGGTAGAGACCCCGGGGTGGGTGGTTAGGCTGCCCGGGTGTGTAGCAGGGGAGAGGGGTTAACCCCTTAATTACTATAGTGTTTGCTAATCGCTAAAGTGATTAAGGGGTTAGGGGCCATTAGATTGTATTTTTTATTGTTGTGTTCCTGCCAACGGAGGACAAGGACGGGGAGGAAGACAAGGATGGCCTTCATTCTGGCAGAGATAAGTTGAAGTTTTATTTACTTTATGCTGGCTGGATAATGTTTTATTTTGAATGGGCAAATGCACTGGATAATAGTAATTGTGCTCATTATTGTACTGTAATGTTATAGTTGTTGGGGGCAGAGGGGGTGCCAATTCCTTGCCATTGGGGTTATATTCGCTCCCATTGAGGGCTTAAGTAAACACACTGGCAATGAATGGGTGTATTGGCTTGTATTGTGTTTGTATTGTGTCTTAATGTTTATTGTGGATAGCGGGGGTGGGTGAAGATGGTATTTGGCCCATGGTGGGTGTTTATGCCTATCGGGTGGGTAGCAATAGGGGTTAACCACTTCATTTCCGTAACAGTATTAACCGCTAAGGTAATGAAGGGGTTAACTCCTCTTGCAGCCCCCTGCAAGGCCTAAACACCCACCATGGGCTAAATACCACCTTCCCCCACCCCCGCTACTCACAATAAACCGGGCACTGGCAGTTAACCCCTTCATTGCCTTAGCGGTTAGCTGCTAAGGTAATGAAGCTGCCTGTAAATGTATTTTTATTGCATCGGATAGAAGCCGGGGGTCTCCCGAGCTGATATTAATGTGGCATCAATCCAATGCCGCATAAAAGCATTTTTTTTCTAAGTCCTGCTCTCAGATACCATCTCGCCAGTCCAAGGCTGGCGAGATAAATCTTTGATAAACGCTCAGTTCCAGAGCTCCGATAATCTCATCGGAGCTACTAGAATAGCGCGATATTAGAAAAAAATGCGAGTTGAACATTTTTGGCAGCTCCTGTGCGATGTGTTTGGCAAGGAGCCAGAAATCGAGAAAAGATGTCTTCCCCGCACGATTTAACCAACTCATCGAGGCTTTCTGAATAGCTACCTAGCAACATTTTGCGAGAACTGCTCAAAATCATCGATGAGTTGGTTATCGAAGCTACTAGAATAGGCCACAGTGCTGATTTAAAATGGTCACGTGCCAGTGCCAACCATACCTATCCCCTTAACTTATTAATTCTCTGTATCTGCTGCTATGGTATTCCATAAAGTGTTTAGAGAGCCCATGTTGTAGGATCGTGTAGATCCATGCTCTCCGTATTTCTATTACAGTATGTTCTTGGTATCTGCTTTTGAAATACTTTTGGATCTTCCTACATATTATATCAGACAGAGACATTCTAAAACGTTAATAACATCGGTACCCTTACAATTAATAATATTATATAATGAACTGTAAAAACATCGCCTATTTTTCTGGAGACAAACTGTGCATGTAATGCATTTGGGGAGTGTACATTTGTAACAGCCTGTTGGTTGCCCAGGGGTGTTTGCACCCTCTCTTAACCAGTTCTAAATTGTGTGAGGGCCAATACAATTTTGAGATTTCTTTTTACTGAATGCACAGCAGCTTTTGGATCTTTGGGTAAAATCATTTCAAAAAGTATTTCCTGCTGCAAAATACCCGAGTGTTTTGGAAGAATTTTTTTACAAATCTGCATAGATGTCTAATTACATTGTATGCCCTTTTCTGGAAATGTGTAGGGAAAAGAAGAGAAACGCTAAAGGGATAGAATCAAACCCAATGTGAATCATCAATATCAGTATGAATAAATATCGAATGAAATGCACTAATGGTGAATGTGTAAACAAAAATGATATCGCTTTCCCTGCAGCATGAAGGTGATAGTTCTCCCACTGTGAGTGCTGAATAAGTACGAACAATTAAAAAAAAAGTATTTATTTTCTGGAAGAGTGTTTTTTTTTTTTTTAATGTGTATCTCAGTAGGTCATCCCGATTAAGAGCTGCTGCTCTATGAAACGATTTGGAGATACATTTTGTATTTTGAGGTCGTTAAAGATGACTGAATGTGCAAAAACCATTATCTGCATATGAAGAATAGATTAAGTGAATTAGAGAAATAGGTTAATTCATATAAAACAAAAAAGGCACCTACAGGACTGTTGCGCGGATATATCAATTCAGCGGAAGTGGAGTTAATATCACACCCATTAAAATAAATAAATACAAGCGTCAATACTGCAATTTTAAATTGGTATTCATAACATTGTAGTAATAATTTACTGGGTGCAATATCAGACCCAAAGTCGTAATGCGGGAGTTAACGCGACCTTTATTAATGCGTTAATACCACATCGCGATAGTATTTCTATCATAGGCTTCTGTAATATGTATTGTTACAGGAGCCTCTGTTCAAAATAACATTAACCCGTTTGATGGTTGTGGTTAGCAAGGGCACCGGCAGATTCATTCAAGAAAGGGCCGACACCCAACCATAAATATAAAACCAATTAACAATCCCAGCCCTATCTCTATCTATAAAAATGAAAACGTTGTTTGTTTGCTGAAAACGTTGTATATTTGCTGTGCTTATGGGCAATCTGATTGGTCCGTTGGTCTGTCACTCACACTCTGGCCAATCTGATTGCCCCGCCCCCGCACACCTCTCATTGACCTGCGTGGTTCGCTGACCTCACAAACCCAACTGCCACACTCAGAACAATCACAGTCTCACGCCTGCTCTCACCTCCACTGCGGACTAGACACCACCTCAGGTATCGTGCGCTGCCACGTGCTCCACCCCCCCAACACCACCCCTCCACACTAAATCCCCCCACTCCCCCCTTCACCAACACCGCCCGGTGCAGTCACCCATCAGCACAACATACACCATCTGGTCACCCCCCCCTCACGCACACCCTCCGCTGCTGACACCCAAATGTCATCCCCACCCCACAAACAACTGCCACCCCCCCACCCTCACCCCTACCGTACACCCTCCGGTGCCACCGCTACTTACACTCTCTCACCCGCAGCTCACCTCCCCGCCGGTTCCCCCCCATCACCCCTCCTCACCCGCAGCTCTCACCACCTGCAGGCCCCGTTTTCTCTCCCCACAGCGGGGATGCCGGGAGCGCCGGGAGGGGGGTTGGAAGGAGCGCACGCTGCTTTTCCTCACCACCCACGGGCCCTGTTCTCTCTCCCCTCCCCTCACCGGGGACCACCAGGAGCGCCGGGGAGGGGTGGAAGGGAGGGGCGAAACACACGCAGGGGACAAGGGGGAGGGATAGAAACACTGCCGGGGTGAGAGGGGGGGGGAAACAAGCACCAGGGACAGGGGGGGAACCGATCGCCTGGGACAAGGGGGGGGGACTCACACCCTCCCATCTCACCATCTACCCACCCAAGATTCACACACCCCCACCCAAGATTCACACCCAAAAGATTCACCCCCCCACCCAAGATTCACCCCCCACACACACACCCAAGATTCACCTCCCCACCCAAGATTCACCCCCCAACACACCCACCCAAGATTCACCCCCCCACACACCCACCCAAGATTCACCCCAAAAGATTCACCCCTCCCAAACCAAGATTCACCCCCCTCAACATGGCAGCACCCTGTGATTGCCGAGCCGCCATGGAGCCTCCGAAGCACCAGACCGCTCCCTGCTCGGCCCCCACCTTCGAGACTTGCCGGCGGGTCTGCCGCTTGGCTCCGGCGACACCCGCAATACCCCTGGCAGCATAGGTAACAAGGGGTGCCAGGGGAACCCCATTACACTAACTAACATTTCTATATCCATTCTTACATGTATTTAACATTGTATAAAAAGAGTCTGCTAGTTCAGGCTCTCTACCTTCGGCCTGAGGGCACCCAAGTGGTGCTATTTCAACCATTAGTTAGTTATTTAGACTAAGGGTATCACTCCTACCTTACCTTTGTTTGTATACATCATTTTGTAAATCTTTGGGCTGGGTGCTCCTACTTTTGCTGTACTATGTGTTTTTATATATAAATACGCTGTCTCTACTGACTCAAACAGGGCACTGGGTTTAACAACATATAGGGGGCTATGCACTAAGCTCCGTTAAGTCACTTTTAGAGCGTAAAGTGCTCTTAGAACGTGCTTTTGCGCTCAACCCGATGCACTAAGCAACGCAAACAGGCACTTTGCGCTCTAAAAATGACTTTTTTCCGGAATTTTTTCTAAGTCCAACTTTGCTCGTTCGTAACCCTGTTTGCGTTAAATTCTGCCCTTAAGTGGATGCACTAAGCAACGCAACCTTAGCGTACGCGAAAGTTGCGTTGATCAGAACACGTCAGGTCAGAGTAGACGCAAAGAAATCTGGACTTAGAAAAAATTATTGCTTTTCATCTTTGCATGCGCAAAACCCATACAACAGGCCGGCGGGTGTCCCCGGCTGACCCCACGGGGGTCCGGGGCTCCCCGGCTCACCAAGCGGTATTGGCCCCAAGGGTATGTGGGTAGGCTCCCCGACTGGCTAGTGGGTGAGGGTGGTTAGGCCTCACGGGGTGAGGGGTTAGTGGGGGAGGGTATGTAGGCCTCCTGAGTGGTGGGTGAGGGTGAGTTAACCCCTAAATGCCTGTAGCGGTTAATAACCGCTATGGTGATTAAAGGGTTAGGGGACATTACATTGGCTATTGTGATTGTTGTGCATGTTTTGCAGCACCGGAGGGGCATGGGCAGGATGAAAATGTGGATGAAGACGGCCTTCATCGTGGGTGCCTGTAAAAGGTAAGTGTCATATATATTGCCTGTATTTATTGTAATGTATATGTATTTAAAATGGGTTTGGGGCATCGGTGCCAGTGTGGATGCCATCTTTATAGAGCCCACGTCGTGTCGTGGATGCTATAAAGATGGCGGTGACACTGGCACCCGATGCCCCATACCGGGGCCTGTAACTCGGGAAGCATGGGGTCTCTGAGGCAGAAATCAATGCAGTTCAGCTTAGGGGACGCCCTGCTCCCGCACACTATTATTAAAATGTACATGAATGCATCTTCATTACCATAGCGGATAGCCGCTACGGTAATGAATTATTGTTTATTGTTATGTGTGTTTTAATACTAGTGTAGATGTGCAGGGGGTCTCCTGAGCTGAACCGCATTGGTTTCAGGTCCGAGGACCCCCTACTTCAGGAGATACAGGCCCCTTTATGGGGGGACGGTATCCCTTGCAGAATTTAAATGTCCCGGTCACGTGACGCGATAGCTTTAAAGTGCAGGGGATACCGGCACCCCATAACGGGGCCTATATCTCCTGAAGTAGGGGGTCCTCGGACCTGAAACCTATGCGGTTCAGCTCCGGAGACCCCCTACTCATGTACACTATTATTAAAATGTATTTATTTAGTGTACGATCGCCTGTAACAGTCTTGCATGGAGATACAGAATCTCCATGCAAATGTTACAAGCGGCTTTTTTTTCTATCAGCTAGCGTAAAGGTTAAGAACGCTAGCAGGGGGGGGAAAAGCATCACGTACGCTGTGGCTATTTTGAGCTATTTTGAGCAGGTACGTTAAAAAATGGCCTCAAGGCCTTAGTGAATCGCGTCCCCGGCCTCACTTTTTAACGAACCTGCTTTTTTGCCAAATCAGAACGCAAAGCCATTGAACTTAGTGAATAGCCCCCATAGTAGTTAACCGGTTTGTGTTTGAAGACCTGGATATATTTAATTGCTGAAGTAAGTCCCGAGCAAGGCCATGTCTCTTGGTAAAGTGACAAACCTTGGCTTCTACGTGAGACTTTACAATTAGCACCATAAATAGTGTTTGACTATATTTAAAAGCGGGTTGAAATGCTTAAAAAGAGTGGTTTTGGAAAAATGCATTAGTAAGCAATTGGTTAAAATAGTGTGTTTTCAAGTAATAAAAATAATCATTTTTGTTAGGAGCATTGACAACGTACATACAATGTTGCAGGCACAATGAATCCCTGACCTGAAGAGCTTACATTCTAATTCCGGCTTCTCTGCTTCAAAGGGATTAATATGATAGCTGCTGTGTTCGAAGAGTAGGGACGTGAGGTCTCCTACACACAAGTTACAATATATTTTGCACTCCCAGAAATCACAACCACGCAGTGGAAAAGATATAACAAAATCATTCATTCTCATTCCATCAACATTAAAACAAAACTGAATACATGTTATGCTCTTGAATCATATTCCAATTCATAATATATGTATTATGACCATATAGCAGAATGTTGAAGGCATCTAATGTATTCAAATGACCTTGACCGGATCTCATGTTGACACTGAACTGCCTTGAAGCCTCCTATCTAGCCCATGCTGGTAGGTTTTACTGCTTCTGTAACATACATGATTTTACTCTACGGAATTGATTAGACAAAGATATCAGAGTCAACATCCAAAAAGTAAATTGCATAAAAACTATAAAAATAGATCAGAAACTGGGCTAACCTACATTGCAAGCAATAAAAAGCAACATATTCCTAATATCTTTCTAGTGGTTTTCCAGGGATACAACTGTACAGTTGTGTATATATATTTATCTCATTTATGGGCACCCTAGCCAGCAGGCTGAATGCTAATGGAAGCTACAAACTGACTCAAGCTGCTAGGCTGCTATTTAGAGCGCTGCATTCAGGAGTGATATTTTTAAGGTCCTTATTCCCCTATTCAGTTGGCTCTGAAGTGCTGCCCCATGCTGATGAAGATTTATTCCCATTCATGTGAATGGGAATAAACAACTGGGAAGCGACATCACAGCAAACTGAATTGTGGCATTTTCTGTTAACATGGTGTCCATGTATCCTTTTCAACATGGGTTACATCATTAAGAAATCCTCTACATGTCTTCTGTTTTGGACATATGTTGATCAATTTGAGAAACAGATGTAGCACTTTGATTGCATAGTCGGCACGGAATCCACCAATGGCACGGTCCTGGCACCTGCCAGCTCGCGGAAACCCTGCGACCAGACTAATGGCTCATCAGGATTAACACAGCGGGGGTCACTGCGTCTGAATGGGAATCCCGCTGTGTGAATCCTACCGGGCTGCATCAGTCTGTAAGAGACGCGCAGTGAGAGTAGACAGAATCAGTCACTCTCTCTGCGCGCCTCTAACAGGCGATCGCGCTGCTTTTATTTTAATAACATATTGTTGAAGCAGGGGGTCTCTGGAGCAGATCCACATTAATTTCAGCCCCGGGGACCACCTGGTTCCCGAGTTACAGGCCCCGGTAGGGGGTGGTACCGTTATATCTCCTGCGCATTTAAATGTCCCGGTCACGTGACGCAGGAGAAATAAACATGCAGGGAGATACTGGCACCCCATACCAGGGCCTGTAACTCTGGAATCAGGGGTACACGGGGCTGAAATTAATGTGGTTAAATAAAATAAAAGAAGCTTCATACCTTAGCGGCCAGCTGCTAGGTAATGAGGAGGTTAAACCAAACTACCTGGTTTGTTGGGGGTAGAGGGGGTAGGTGAAGGGGGTAGTTTCCTGACTTTTGGTGGCCACTGAAGACACGAAGGACCAGAATGACGAGGATGGTCTTCCTTTGGCTGTGGTAAGTACGACTTCATTTACTATATGCTGGCTTAATAATGTAATTTTTAATGGCCAAATGTGCTATTTTCCAGATCTGGATAATATGACTTTTGCCCATTACTGTACTGTGTTGGGAGGGGGTTGTTGTGGGCAGTAGGGTGCCCATTCATTGAAAATTGCAGTTATCTTTTGCTCCCATTGAAGGCATATGAAACCACAGTGGCAATCAATGGGTGTATTGGCTAGAATTTTTTGTTGTATTGTATTTTAATGTTAATTTTCTATAATTGTGTATTTTTTTTTTTTTTGCATCACAAATGAGCAAAAGCGTTATTAGCTATTTGGCTACTAGTGCTTTTGCCCATCTGTGTGTGGTGGTGGGGGTAGATTGGGTGTAGGATGGGGATAGTTGCCCCGGGTAGTTAGGCCTACCGGGAGAGTTGCAGGAGGGGTTAACCCCTTCATTACCTTAGCGGTTACCTGCTAAGGTAATGAAAGGGTTAACCCCTCCTGCAACCCTCCCGAGAGGCCTTACCATCCTCCCCAGGGCAACTAAGGTACACCATTCACCCACCCTATTAATGGTTGGGCATTGGCCTATAGCCTATTGCCCCTGGCTATAGCCTTTCCACTTGCCTCAACACTATAAGTTCTGATAGGAACAGGCAGTGTTGGGGTTAAACTCCTGCACAGGGCCTAGCCTGCAGTTGCAGCCTGGATAGCTACAATGTTGTCATATCCAGGCGCAGGCCAACCGGCAGTTTGGAGTATCATAACTGGGGAGGGTACTGACTTGGTCACATGCAGAGGGTGTGGTGAGTGCCCTGTTATGGGGCAGGGTTACAAGTCCCTCCCCCGGGTATAAAAGCTGGCACTCCACCAAATTGTGTGTGTGTGTCTTCCCTCCCTCAGTGGAGTGGGAGTGATTCCCCTTGCCCCATCTGGGGTTAATGGAGCTGAGGAGGGACTCTTGGGGCCTCAAGCCGTTGGGGTCTGCTCCAGGGAATGTGGAGAAGGAATAACAACCAGTTGTACATCAAGAGTCTCCATGTTTTGCTGGAGAGAGTATGTGCCTGTAGGGACCCATCCTGCCTCTGCCAGGACCCTCATGGGATGGAAGTGCAGCACCACCCTAAGAAGGAAAACCCTGTCCTCTTGCTGCTCCAATACACCACCAGCGGAGCCCTCAGACCTCCTGTAAGACCACAGATGAGCTAATAGCACCAGAGCACACCTATGTAACTACCACATCTCCCGTGGGGGGTAGGGGCGGGGGGGAGAAACAGGTGCTACAGGCCCTTACATTTTCAAGCAGAAGAGGAAGAGGAGGTCTCCCTCATCCTGGCTGCGGTAAGTAAAACATTTATTCATTTACTGTAGCCGGGTCACCTTTGGCTACTAGTCTGCCCTACTCCTGGCAGTAAGCCCTGGTACATTCAGGCTGCCAGTAGTTGCTATGGGGTTTTCTCCCTCCTTGGTACTGCACTTGAGTAACAGTGGGAGACGGTGACATCAGGCCTGGACATGACCAATCATGAGTCAGACCTGGTGCCCTTCTCCTGGATGTACTTAAGGGCAGGCACCACCCAAATTTAGCAGAGTCTCTACCCACTTGAGAAAGCCATGTCACACAGCCAAGATACAGGCAAAGATGATTGGTATGAGACTGCCGCGTCCCAGAATAAGCAACCGCAGCTCACCAGGGTAGGAAAGTATAAAAACTATTTATTAGACTACATAAAAACGAAAAAAGTGACAAACAAATACAAAAAAAACCACCTCCTACGCGTTTCAGGCTACAGCAGCCCTTTCTCAAGGACTCCTTGAGAAAGGGCTGTTGTAGCCGGAAACGCGTAGGAGGTGTTTTTTTTGTATTTGTTTGTCACTTTTTTTCGTTTTTATGTAGTCTAATAAATAGTTTTTATACTTTCCTACCCTGGTGAGCTGCGGTTGCTTTATTCTGGGACGCGGCAGTCTCATACTAATCATCTTTGCCTGTATGCTGTTCTTCTGATTGGAGAGACGCACTGTGGCCTGGAGGACACGCCATATGGGATTTGTTGCTGCACGGAGCGAGGGGAGCGTTCCCGGATGGACCGGAAGTAGGTGTACATGCCACCGGCACTCGGGAGCTCCAGCAGCTTGAGAAAGAAGCAGACGGCAGCAGGTTGGAGATTTCGTGAGGTCTGTACCAGGACCGGATCAGACGGACTTGTGGAGGTAACGGAGGCTACTGGGTAGCTGAGACAGACTGCATTAGGCAGAACCCTGCCTTGTTACTGTGCTGTACAGATTGACAATAAACCATTCCTGTTTTTATACTCCTGCCTGGTGCGTGACCTTACTGGGGGGAGAGGTAATCGGTTCTACCGTGGGAGATCATCTTCAGTTCCCTGGAGCCTATGGCAGATGGAGACGCTGCACTGCTAAAGAGATATGTGGGGTATGAACCCAAGAAGCCTAGTCCTGTGTCCCCACTACCATCGGCGGACGGCTCAGCCCTCCTGTTACCAGCAGGTATCATGCACCAGACGTACAGTAATGGCCAAATGGGGGAAACACCGTTACACCTGAAATAATCGAAAACCACAACGCCTAATATTTGTACTATTCCTACCCAACACAAAACTAACGTCACATATATGTGAAGAGAAAGTGCTGTTTATTGCTTGGAAAATATACTGTACAGTAAAAGTCTCTATTTGCTGAATGATGCTTATTAGACCTTGTTTAATGTTTAAGATCATTTCTGACATTTTTACAAAGTACAGTAGTATAGCTCTTCCTGGGTGATAAACAGTGCTATAGTCTGCAGTAATTTCAAATGTACTAGAAGCTGACAACTATCGCCTGGCAACAGTTGTTATTGGCAACAAAGTTGCTTTTGCTGAATTTAGCACCATCAGACACACTTTTATACTTCAATTGAGGCTATGCACAATACTGTATATACAAGAAAGCGGGCCACTAGTCTAATGTACAATCAGCAGTCCCATATGAATATCACATTCTTGGTAAATAGAAACATTCTAAAATATAATTTTACTTGTTATGAAGTGTTTCCCACCTGTACAAGAAATGTTAACACCTTGAATAGAGCAGGAAGCTGTGGCACCTTCCAGAACATCTCACCACTGAAGATGTTGAAGGAATGAATTGCAGGCCATTGTGGAAGTGAATGAATTTATGCCAGTTTACTAAAAAAAAAAAATCAAAATATCCCAATTTAAAATGGCCAGGGGACATTCCTAGCATCATAACATGCATACAATGCACCATTTCATTAGTCTCGTGCTGTGGTGCTTTTCTTTTTTTCCCACTTTTACACAGAGGAACAATCTGCGCATTACTGGTAAATAGAATATCTTGTAAGTTTAAACCCCCTTTACACCCTACGGGCTATATGGTCTTATTTATTTTTTACTGTCAGTAAAATAATCAGCTACCAATGGGACAGCTTAGAAATAGCCTGTTGTTTATAATGGACATAAGTACTGAAGGAAGCTGTATAGATCTAAGACGTCCAAGTGGCTCCTGGTTATTAGGACAGATTTGGACTGTCTTATGTTTTAATCCTCTTCTTTTTATATAAGAAGGCTACTGTAAGGAAAATGGTGGGGAATATTATGTATTTTAATCAATCTGGTGCTTCCAGCTCACTGTGGCTTAGTGAGTAGAAATAGGCAGCTAAAGTCATCTCCTTCTTCAGCAAACAGAATCCTTCTTAGGCTTCTGAAAACTTTATTGGGGAGCGCAAACAGAAAACAAAAATAGACTTTGGGATTGCAAAATCAGGGGAAGGTAAAAAGACAAAGCTATCCCAGGGAGAGCAGTGAGGTAAAGACCACTATCAATGGATGCTGGCTTGTAAAAGGAAGGGGCTACAACCAGACAAGCAGGAAATAGGGGGAAGGACTGTACCAAGTGACAAGGGGAGGAGGGGATGCCCAAGTCACAAAAGAGAGGTGGACAGGGTTCAAGGACAACAGTTTGAAATCAGGAAGTAACTGGAACAGGAGACATGACAGTTACCATTTGTTTTACAAATATATACACACTATTTTGGGTTTTGATACTGTATGTCAAGACTCTTCCTGGGTCTGTCCAGAGTTTCAAAGAGGGCTTAATTGGTGGGTTATCCCTTGTGGCCCACTAAAAGTACAAGATGTGTCGTATTGGGCTGATAGTCTTGAGATAATGGCAATTGTTTTGCCAGAGATGGGATTACAATATGGCTCTCTTGACATCTTTATAAACAGGACCCTTTTAGAAATACTTTCAAAAGCATTTTCTGGAGGTTTCTGCAAGGTTCAGGGTGTGTGGCTTTGAAAGCATTCCACAAAATAATGAATTGATTAAAACTGAGGATATCTGGTGATAACCTCTACCCTAAAGTATAACGCTCAGATATCTGTAATCGTTGCAAGAAGACGCATGCAGTAAGACCACACACTACATGGCTAAGAGGTGCCAAGGACAAATATCCATTTGTCACTAAAATTTAGGAGCAAGATAGTCAAAATTAGTTTGGTTACCTCCATCATAATCACCTGAATCTGTTGATATTTGTCCAAGTATTAGAGAAAGGAAGTTATGACTGCGTTTATATTTTGAGGTAAGCACTTAAATGTCTTTTTTAGGAGGTTCCTTTTCCTGTCGTAAAACCGTCAACCTAGCAGCTGATTTACGACATGGGTGGACTAATTTGATTTTCAATGGGAGAAGAATGGTCTATAGGGCTTGTCTTGGAGTTATGAAATCAGAATTCAACAGAGGTGTTTTGGTATCAAACACTTGAATTTGCAACTTTCTACACCATTGACCTCTCTGGGGGAAAACCTGACATATAGCAACGTACTGTATAGGGATTTCTGTTTGATATTTGAACCTGTTATTTTAAGAAACTGTTATGCATTTATTGTAACTGCATGTTCTTGAAATCTTTTTTTGATGTAATCCAAGCACTGTATTTTTATATATATATTAAAAAATTCTTTAATAAGTAATGCTTTGGGGCTCTGAATGAATTGTTGCACGCTCTGGAGAGAGTATTTACATTTTCGGACACATTTTGCTACAATATATTTTTGTGTGTTAAATGCATAGTTCTTTCTATAATAAAAAGGGACCTGAGATATATATTAATTGCATATTTTGCATATTTCTTGGGTGGTGGCAGTAGATAGACATGATTGCAATTGAGGGAGGGGTTAATATTAACTGATTGAAAGTACTGTGCTTTGCACAGGAAAAGGTGAGTTGGCTAGAGTAGCCATGTGTATTACCCTGGTTGAATATCTATGTCATGTGCTTGTGTGCTGTTTGTGAGCAATGGTATATTGGGATGAGTTGGGGGGAGATAGTCTTAATTTGAGGGATCTTTGCGAAGGTGAAAAGTGGGCCAGCTCGAGAGCTGTGTATTAACCCTTGTCCAATATGCAGGTCATGTGCTCACAGGTGTGCCGTACGTGACACTATCATTTTCCAGCAAGATTTGTATCAGCTCCTCTTTATTTTTAGACAAATAAAGGATAAATTCCAGAGCAACAGCGATGTGAATCACGCCAAAAATAGCATGGGAACTCAGGTAAGTGAGAAAAAAATAGCTTTATTTAGACACACACAAAATAGTGGTCTCAGAGAAATAAACTCCCACGCGTTTCGCACCTAAGTTGTGCTTTCTCAAGGAGTGCTCTCTACATTTACCTAGATTTTGGAGATCACGCTCCTGACACTGAGTCATCAGTATTGTGGAAGCCACGTAACATGGTGAAATGCGTAGGATTGATCTCACCATCACACCTTCCCTGCCAAACAGGAGGTAACTGTGTAGCCAAACACAGACGTTCAGCCTAATCTACACTGCTGCAGCTCAGGGGATATTCCGCTCACGTCACACTGATGCATCAATCGGGCACATCTCAGAGGACGTGACTTCCGGTGCTTGGAGAGGCACATCCACCATGGACCATCCTGACTGTAGGACACCTCTGAGGGGAACCCAGGAGGATGAATACATTGTTGGATCTGGTTACATCAGGCGAGACACATTGGCTATCATGCTGCCCTGCATCCAGAGTCACCATCAGAGGGGAAAACGGATCTCCCCAATCGGGTTTGACTAACAGCAGTCCTAATATCAGGCTATTCATTTTTTATATCATGGGAGAACATTCTTTATTTTGTTTTGGATGTGCTGAATGTATAAAAGATGTTATGCTACGTTGCACTTCTCTTCTTTCTTTTGAAGTACTGAAGAGTTGTTATCTTGCATCGTGGGGCTGCAACATCAGAAATATCTTTAATCAGCAGGACTTTTTACTATGATTAATATATTACTCACATTGCTGTACATTGCATGTCATTTATTGTTACATTCCTTTTGGTGTAGCAAATTGTATTCTTTTCATCATTTCCTGAATCAGAAGGGACTCTATATATTCAGTGGTTCATGTCAACATCCTGCAGTAGTCACAGTGTGATTATGTCTGTCAATTGTGCTCTAACATAGGCATCCTTCACACAGAACCCACATTGAGTTTACCTATTTGTTTGGTGCTCTAGTATATAACATCCTCCCCAGGCTTCGGGGTTTCAGAAACATTGTCCCTAAATTAATGGGGATCTAGGGTGAGTTGGCTTTGGGGGTTGCAGTCCACCTAGCACATTTGCTACCTCCTTTTCTCACGAGCTGTGTATTGGCCTTTGTCACAGGTGTGCTGTACATTACAGATACTAACTTAGCTAAATGCCCTGAGAAAGAATATAATGAAAAAAAAAACAAATGATTCTGGGTTTCCTATGACTTGGTGCAATTATAAAACTTAATTAACTTAAAGGGAGAAGGAGTGTCTCAGTGAATAAAGACACTGACTGCAAACAATGCCACGGAGATTGAACAAGGGGAACCTGGTTCAAATCCCGGGGTCTACTCCTTGTGGCCTTGGGTTAGTCACTTTATCTCTGTGTCTCAGGCACCAAAAAATAGATTGTAAACTCATCTGGGCAAGGACTGTGTCTGTAAAATCCTATGTGCTGCGCACCCTACTGTAATTGTTGTGTGCTTCAAATAAGATTCGGAGAAAAGTGAAATTAAGTTCTTATTAAACAAGCAATCTTAAAAAAAAAAAAAAAACATTGGATTGAAGCAGGGGTCTCTGGAGCTGAACCCCATTCATTTCTGCTTTGGGGACCCCTGGCTTCCGAAGATACTTACCTCCGTAGGGGGTGCAGGTAGCCCTCCACTCGGCAATTTGACATCACATGTTGATCTGGAAATACGGTAGAAGTTACACAATACAATAGAAACTAGACTGGCAAATTAGAAGCATAAGTACACTTAGAAAAAGCGCAAAATAGTGAGACAGGGAAGACAGTGACAACATGAGGGGACAGCACGTACTAAAAGACAGTATTTCTATGAGTTGATTAACATGGATCTGTTGGCACGTCATAAATAAATAAGTAGCCCACTACTTTCAAAATGTCTTTTCGGCATTGAAAATGAGCAAACAATGTAAGTAGGAATATGAAAGAGATTTTAATAATCAAAGCATGTAATCATATGTATCAGTCACAATCGCATTCAAATTACAAAGCATCTGTAGAAAGCAGCAGGACTGAAGACATTTCCTGCCCAGGAGCTAACATTTTTTAATTGTCCCTTTTGTAAGGGAATGTGTTGTCTGTTTGTCTGTGCTCATAATATAATATAATATAATATATGTTGTTCATGGAGTACCCATAATTTACTCTCTATTACCCTTGAAAAAATCCTTTGTAAAACCACACATAGAATATGGATTACCGTTGTGGGCACTTGTCATAAAATATGATATTAGGGGACTGGAAAAAGTGCAGAGAAGAGCCACCAATTTAATATGGTGGAAAATAAGGCTGAGATAAAAAGAGAGAATATCCAAATTAGGATTAATTACATCAGAAAAGAGGCATCTAAGGGGGAATATGATTACTATTTACAAATATATCCAAGTAATTTATCATTACAAGGACAGTTACTCCTTGAGATTAAAGGAAAGGAGATTTTACCAGCAGCAACAGGAACGGTTCCTTACAGTAAGAGCGATTAAAAGGTGGAATTTTCTAAGCATACAGTCTGATGGCAGATACAGTATACTGTATATGTTTAAAAAACAAGTTAGAAATCTTTTTAGAAAGTAAAATTACACATTGCTAAATTGTAATTCTTTTTTGCCCTTCTGCCGTGCAGCGGCTTCTCCTCTCCTTGGACTTTCGAAAGCTCTCTCTCTCTCTCTCTCTCTAGAGAGAGAGAGAGAGACGCCTAAGTATTCAATGTGCTGGACAGGGAACATCATGCCTGGAGCAATCGAAATGATTCAGACACAACAGTTCTTTCTAAATCACTAGACGGTTTATTAGAGATTACAAGCAGGTTTATATAGGGAAAAAAGTGTCTTAGAGGTATTTTTGCTGAAGCGTCTGAGAGGTATTTGCTGACGTTCTTTCTACTGGATTTATGCTAACATAGATTAAATGTTACCAGATCTGTGCATTCCAATTATCCTAGAGTGAAAGGGAGTGAAACTGCTTATGAAGAGCTAACAAGCTAACATTCTTCCCTTATCATCAGGGCCGAAACATCCCTGGCGTCTTGCCAGAGCATCTGGTAAAGTTTAAAGAGTAAACAGCAAAATGAAGTGTTAACAATTACACACAAAATGGATGCTCAAATTTACATTAACAATTCCCTCCTTTTGTCATAACATGACAACACTTATTAAAAATACTAGTTACACTGCTCCTCTATAATTAGCGCATTGTAGCAACTCTCATTCTTCACAATTTCCATTTCTGAGAATAAGTGGGTGTTGGTGGGGGTTAATATGTCCTGGGAGCGACTGCACAACACATACCATACATCTCACATACTAAATACTCCATTAAATCAAAATGTCAGAGCAGACAAAATGGCTGCCATTATATCGGCCCAGTTGATTTCTTCTCCGGTCTCTTCTTCTGGGGGACTGCCGACATCTTCATCACCGAAAAGAGGCATAGCGTTGGTGGGGGATTGCAGCGTACTTCTGGACCAAACTTTTGCTGTACTAAACACATACATAGAGAGCAATGAGTAGGACAGACACACACACAAAAGCATTCGCTAGCTTCGCTTCCAGAGAACCAATCCAACCACCAAGTCCCAACGAATCCCATCCCTCAACTCTACATTTAAACACTGGAACCACTTTTCTCAAATAACATAACCTGGTCTAGTTGCAGGGTAATTCTCTATCTGTCCTTCTAACACAAAGTCAATAACATCCCTAGGGCAAACTCATATTTCTACACCCTTCGTAACCAATTTCTTATATACAGTATGGTTCTACAAGTGTCTTATAACATATTGTCCTTTTCCCAAGGGGTTAAATGTAACTCTCGTGTTCCTGGGGTGCAACCTATTGAATATGGATAGTACGTTGGGTTACATTGCACATAAAATGTGGGCTTTGTTTTCCAGGATTCCATTATGTGACAAAAGAGTGTGCATATATGCTATACACAAAACAATAAAAACAAAATTACTAAACAAAATATACCTGTTACTACCCTATCGTCTTTGTGTGTGCACTACTTACACAAACCTAATAGAATATACATTATAATTCAAATAATAAAACCTGTAAATAAATAAAAAATATTAAAAAGTTCAAAGTTCATGTGTTGAGACCCAGACTTTTGCCTGTGTCTTTCTCCTCCGTTGGTTATTGGCGGGGATTATTATGCCCCAAAAAGAGTGATTTTATATTCTGCAGCGGCTGTGTTTTTTGGCTTTTCCACCTTGGCTATAGTTTAACTTGAAGCAACTGTGGGTGGTGCTGGGATAAGTTTCACATGCGTAATGTGGATCCAGAAAGAGACCTCTGCCACTTTAATTGCTGTAATAGTATTGAGTAGTACTTTAGTAATAGTAGTAGTAGTAGTAGGGACTTTTCATCTGGGATGATAAACATTCTTGCGTAGGAAATGCATGACCATTAACCCGTCTCAAGTAGGTGCGCTTTCAACTTTGACCTGTACCTAGAGAGACTCAAAAATATATTAGTTGCATGCAATACTTACTAATTTTTTACTAAGCAGTCATTGTGGTCTTGACTTTGCCAACTTTAAAAGACACTCAGCATTATTCTTAAAAAAATTATTTCAGATTTCATCCCGGGCACTAAGCCATCTAACTTCTGGGCATAGACAGCTATATGATAGACAGAAATAATATCCCTCCTTTTGTTCACATCTTATTACATGTGAACAATATTACACAAAGGATAACCGCGTTTAAAACATAACTAAATATAGTTGCTTGATCTGTAGCATAACTAAGCTGAAACCTTTGGGTATAAAATTTGCATTAATACATCAAAACACTACTGAATATAAATATAATCTGCTATTATCTTCTAACAGAAACCTTAAAAACACAAAATAACATCTGGTTAGCTGAGAGAACAACCTGTAACATAAAAAATTACAGACACAGATTTAAAGACTGTTTGTCCATTTCCATGATTGCAACAAGCTTGAGATAACTTTCTGGGCATCCTGCCAAAACCTTGTAACAAAACAGATAATAAAAAAAATGTTAATTACTGGAGTTTAACATACATTGCAATACAATTTGGGACAGCTTAAAAATGAAGCTCTTTACATGGCCCGATACAGGATAAATTATGACTAGTATTCCAAAATTAAAACTGGATGTTTGTTAAACAGGAAATGATAGGCTTAACATATACTTTAAACAGTTTATAGTTACTGGTTACACACAAAAAGAAACAAAAATAATACAAACAAAAATTACCAAGACAAGGCAATGCAAAACTGTTTGATCCTGCCTGCAAACTAAATTAATAAAAATATCCTCTCTTTCCCCATATTATAATTAACCTTTTAAAACTAATTAGAAAATACTGATCTTCTACAGTAGTTAACTTTCAAGTCTGGAATGTGTCCTGCCCGTTATTTCTGTGTCACGTATTCACCTGATTCTGCCTGTGGAAATTTAGGGGAAAAGAATGTCATTCTGGTTAAGGAAACATATCCCCTGGCCAGTGCGATAAACATCCTTATTTTTCCAGTGACTGGACTGATTACAAAATGGTAAAGACCAAATGATCTTTCCGAATTTGTCCTTTCTGTATCCTCCTCTCTCTCCACGGACACCCAAACTCTCCTCTGCCCAGTGTTGATTAGTTTATATTGTAGTGGGCAATTATTATATTTTCTTAATTTAGGAACACTTGCAAATTCCTGGATAGTAATTTTGTATACATGTAACAAACCGACATTCATATTATTCAATGCACATAAGACTTTCACATGGGTAGGATTCACTCAGATTATACAAGCACACAGGGATTACTCAATCAACCTTATTACCATATTTATACCTGAAAATCTAATAAAACATTCTGGGGGAAAATTTAATTTTCCTCCCTTGAATTTACACATAAAGCGTGGTTCTCTACCACAGTAGAAATTTCTGACAATCTTTTATGCTTCCAACCAATACACCCAATTTCTGCATGTAAACTTTTCTCAAAAAATGCCACTATAAATGGTCTTGCGTTCATCTCTACTTCCTCGATACCTCTATATACAGTATTTATATTATTTCCAATAATCTATCGGCAAATTCACTTGCTGTTTCTTCCTTATTCACTAGCTGTTATATTAATTTTTATCCAGTCAATGGTTAAAGTAAATGCAGCAGTTATAACACTTTAACAAAAGCAAAACCATCTCTGCCACTATTTTTATTCCTTCAATCAACATTCCACACTCGTTCTGCCAACATTTATTTTTTTTTAAACAATGACATTTAGATTTTAAAATTTGACAGCAGATAGGAATCACTTGGCCAGCATTGTCTGCCCATTTTCCTATCTGGATTGGAAATAATATACTGTTGCAGTTTGCCTTTTCATAATTTTTTTTTTTGTTTTTTTTAGTAGTCGGGACTTTTAACCCGCTTTTAAATTGGACCCCACATCTTCTGGGGGGTACCCCTTTTACGTTTGATTTTCTGACTTTTATCCCCTTTGTCGTTTCTGCTAAAATTGGACCCTATATCTTAACAATTTCTAACAAGCGGCACAGCATTATTTTCATGCAATTGATAAAAGCCTTATGCAATTTCTCTGAAACTGTTCCCATAGACACATTGAATTAGTATTACTATTCTGTATATATGATCAGGGACTCTAACCCCGATCGGTCACTTCCAGGTCTTATACCCTGTGGATCCCTTTTCCTTAATAATTTCGGTCCGGAGGCTTATTCAGTGATTTATTATCACTCACAACTAAATTTAGGGGTCTCGTTCTGGATCTGGTGACACTGGTAATATAATACGGATAAAATATATATCTTGTACTTACCCCAGTGAGACCCGATCCCACTTCTGACACCAGATGTTAAATTGTAATTCTTTTTTGCCCTTCTGCCGTGCATCGGCTTCTCCTCTCCTTGGATTTTCGATAGCCCTCTCGAGAGAGAGACACCTAAGTGTTCAATGTGCTGGACAGGGAACATCAGGCCTGGAGCAAGCAAAATGATTCAGACACAACAGTTTTTTCTCAAATCACTTGACTGTTTATTAGAGATTACAAGCAGGTTTATATAGGGAAAAAAGTGTCTTAGAGGTATTTTTGCTGAAGCGTCTGAGAGGTATTTGCTGATGTTCTTTCTACTGGATTTATGCTAACATAGATTAAATGTTACCAGATCTGTGCATTCCAATTATCCTAGAGAGTGAAAGTGAGTGAAAGGGAGTGAAACTGCTTATGAAGAGCTAACAAGCTAACATTCTTCCCTTATCCCCTGGCGTCTTGCCAAAGCATCTGGTCAAGTTTAAAGAGTAAACAGCAAAATGAAGTTTTAACAATTACACACAAAATGGATGCTCAAATTTACATTAACACGCATTATTTTTAGAACCTATGAAGAGTAATGATCCGGGTGGATCATGGTCAGGAAGGATTTTCTTCCCATAATTCCCTGTTGCTTTTTGTTTCTCTTCCGCTGAATCAATGTGATTACAGTATTATTCTGGGTTTGAGTATCTCACCCAATTAGAATTTAACAAAAGTTGAATTTTATGCACATGTGGTTTTAAACCTAATCTACTATAATACCCCTAGTTTCTCAACTGTCTTTTACCTTTCACACTAACGTTCAACATACAGTTATGGATCCCTGACTAGCTTTATATTTAATGTTTGTTGCTTGTGCAGTTTTAACTTTACAAAGTATTGTACGTTTACAAGTTTTTTACTTTGGATTTTGTCTGTTGGAAATGCTCAGTTTAGGGATAAGAGGAAAGGCAAAGGGAACACAGAGTTTAGTGAATAGTGAGCCAATTTTGACTGGAGTCACTTTTTACCTATTTGCTGCTAAAATAGCCAGCATTGGGCCATCTGGCAGAAAAGAGATTACATACGTATGGTACTATATTTTTTTTTTTTGCACTGTAGGTTCAAACCTGCTCAGTTGGGAAAATAATAATTCCCAACAGCCTTATATGGCAATACACTCTTATACACATAGCTATTTACAGGTAGGCTTGAATACCCTAAACGTTGCACTGACAATCAGTAGACAAAATAGATGATATATGTTAATTAATACCTTGGCCCATATATTAATTTTTGCATTGGTTTGTAAGTCAGCACCGGCTATTTATTATGGACTATCTTGCATCAATGGGTGCTCTCTAGTGTTGCAGTATCTAATGGTTTCAAATTATTTTTGTAAGGCTTTTTACCTGCACTTATGTATGTATATCTGGGGGGTTTTGTACAGTATATCACCATCCATGTACATAATGTTTTACAGCAGTAATAGCCGCAACAATATAACAAGGGTGCAATACACAATGCATAATGGGAATAAGCGCTTCGAAGACAAAAGTAAATGGTAGGAAAAGGAGTTCATGCCTGAAAGATCTAACAATTGGGGACGTTCTTGTAGTTGTAAATAGATTGAGTGAATTTTTTTTATGACGTTGGTGTGGTAAAAGTCAAAATACTATATATATATATATATATATATATATATATATATATATATATATATATAGTGCAGAATAAATGCACTATCGCAACTGGACTAACACGGCTATTTTCTGCTATATATATATATACACTACAATTGGGAAAAAAACAAAACAAAAAAAATGTTTAATTTAGTACTAATGTACTGTAGTTGCCAAATCTAACACCAATGCTATTGACCTTCATATATTATTTCCATTGCTAAAGGATATGTTGTAGTTAATAATCACTAAACCATTCTGTATCTCCTTGGCTGTCAAACAACTCTGCCACTGAAATACAGACAGTAATACAATTTGAATAACACTAGAATTACATAATGCTATGTGGTTGATGAAAATCCTTTTTTTTTTAATGATCTAAATGTTAGACAAAATAGTTTGTACTATACAGTAAATAAACTAAATAGAAAATTAAAAGATTCTTGTGTTCATTCCAAGTGGGGTGTTTCTGGGAAGCTGAACCATGTTATTTTTAACTCCTGGAAACCCCAGTTCCTGAGACTTAACGTTTTCGGTGCCAGTGTTTCAAGCGACAAAAATGACTGCCAAATTTCACGTGTCCTGTGGGCCAATAGGAAACCGCCACATCATTGGTTTCGGGTTCCTATTGGTCGACACTGCTGGCCGTGTTGGATTTTACAAGAATACAAGAATAGGAAAAGTAGCGCCAACCAACTAAACCACAGTACAAGATTATCTCCAACAATAGAAACAACTACGAATAACTAAAATAAACATTTATAGTGTACTTAAAGTCCCGCTGCCAGAGTCCAAGGAGGTAATTCCAGTCACTCGTGAAAAAGCTGGTGAAAAAAGAAAAAAAGAGTCCTCCAGCGTGTAGACTCAGTTCATCATCCCAGACACATATATGTGGGAGAAAACAGACAAAAAAAATAATGGTAGAGTATAAAAATGGTAAAAAGAGTATATACTATAAAAGATTACAAAAAAACCCACACTTACATGTGACTAAATCACGCTGGAAATAGGGATGTCGCTTCTCACAACAGCCAGTAGATGACAAAAAAGGAAGAGAAAAAAAGGACATAGCATAATAAAATGTTAATAACAATAGATAGATTAACAAGAAGGAGTGTCTGCACTGAAAACTGTTAATACCTCAGGAGGGTACACAGAGCTGAAAATAACACTCTTCAGAGGGGCCCCCAAGTTCCAATTATGTAAAAAAGTTTTTTTTACAATTTTGGGGGACTGCTGCATTAACTGTACTTAACCCATCTCCAACTACTGGTTATGTTGGTATAATAATCAACATTATTGTCCACTGTAATGCATATTGTACTGCAAATCTCGCAAAAAAGGAAGTATGTTCTTATTTTACATAAGTAGAAACAGATATATTAAATATAGCTCAGTCAGTGTACAGATGTAGCAGACTTCATTGCTCCCACTGATAACACTTCAGCGGGAAAAGACTGAGAAAAAACCTGCATGTGTAGCCAACTGTAAGAGATGTGTGCAGAGGTACATATAATGGAGACCGATTTGGGTGCAATTATATCTTGGCTTTATAGGACCGGTTCCTTTATCCAGGCAAAACATACAAAAACAACAAAATAACAAACCCCCCCTTTGTAAGGGCTAACTTACTTCCCCAGACCCTATCTGCAGGACTGGAGGGATATTAACATTACCAGCCTATCACCCAAAAGTCTCTGAAGGTACCTTAAGCAGGTGGCCCTATACTGTATGTCAGTTTCTGGCAGGTTCCTGGTTCCTCTGTGTCCAGGAAATGTAGATGTCTGGGTGTCTTGACCTCAGCACAGCCTTTGTGCTCAAGACAGTGTCTGCGTGCAGGCTTCTCTGCTCTCCTGTCAGCCCAAATTTGAGCTAACGAATTTCTCACCTGTTTCTCACATCAAGCTTTTTACAGAGTTCTCATTAGTCCAGGTGGAGACTAGTTAATTGAGTGGCCGCAATTAACTATCTCTCTGCTGGATTCTCTGAGCTCTGAGGCTGCTTTATTTAAACATAAGTGTGAGGAATCCACTCCTGGGTTTTGGAGTGAACTCATCCTTGCATAGTTGTGGAGTTTCCAGACAACCCCTCCTTGCTGCTGCAATCAAGAATCACCTGTTCTGGACTCACTCTGCAGTCTCCTTCATGCTGCTTGCTATGCAGCTCTGTCCCTATTGGCTGCCCATGCTATTTAGGGTTAGCCCTTCCCCCCAGGAAGTGGCTAAGCATAATCCAAGTCTGTTTGGATGTAACTGTGCTTGCTTCAAGCACACCTGTCTGGCCATTCTGTTCTTGTGCTGAAGCACTGGATTCCCAGTGCTAAGCTTCTAGTTCCGGTGGCCTGCTGCATATCCCCCTTGCAGAGGCATTCGTGCTGTCCTACCCCTGTCCACCTTACAGGTGCCCTTTTCCTTCACTTAAGCGGCTTCGCTCCAAGTTCCTGGTTTCTTCGCTGAAGCTGCTACGCTCAACTGCCACGCATCTGCCTTCCCGTTGCCAACCCTCGCTTATATCCTCGGCCACTGCTCCTGTGCCGCCTGCCATGACCCCAGCCTGGATAACGTTAACGCTGCTCTCTACAACCCTGATCTGGCTATGTCTGATTACGGAATCCGCACTCCAGACCTGACTCCGTGGCCTAAGGTCGGTGCATATACATCCCCACCTCAGCCCCGCGGTCCGGTCCCGGTTTGTGGCAAGCACGATCGTTACGACAGGGATAAGTCCCCTGTTACACCAACACTAGTGTAAAACATACAAAAGCAGCAGGATCTCTTCAAATATTGAGAACAAAAAAGCTCTACTTACCGTTTCTGTGTTGAATTCTCGATTATTTTCAGAAACCTGGGAGAAACTCAGTATTTCAGGTCCTGAAAGTTCTGTTCATGATCTGAAGCATGTTTCTTCCATGATCCTGAAAATAAGTGAGGTAGACGTCGTGAGTATGTCACTGTCTCACCGCCTCTGCATCGTATGTGTTGCCGATGGTGTGTAACACCTTCTCTGGCTTGTCCTGCTTGCCGTCGTCTCTCACGAGCACCACAACGTCACATCCGGTTTTCTCGGCATCACTTCCGGTTCTGGTTTTGCTGGGTAACACGTCTCGAATGGCTGCAGTGCATCGAGATCTAACACTCAATGCGTTTCGCTACTGGCAACTTTGTCAGGAGTGAATAATCATGTAGGAGTGTATCTCTTTAGGGACTACCAAAGAGAGCCCCTTCCAGGGGGTTTGAGCAGGGACTTACAAACTAATTATATGTGAGTATTTAATTCACACAGTCACATTCAATAAATACACTTCGTTTATTTTGCATTTTTATTTTCACTTGGTTCACTGACTATTCTTAACATGTGGATTCTGTGGGTGCGCCTGTTGATCACACTGTTGCTTGTTGTAGTCATGATTGAACATGATTTCCCTGTCTTTTTGGGAACAGACTTTCAATTAAGTCAGACTATAAAAGAGTAAGATGAGGACTGAGGCACCATTCCCCGATGAAGCCGAGTGAATCTGGTGAAACGCATAGGAGCAGAGAGTAGGAGGAGTGACCGGAGGATGTTTACCAGCCCCCACTGATGTCACGGCGGTGCACTTTTAGTGTGAGAGAAACGGAAGGACTGTGTGTGCGCATATACATGGTGAAACAGCGCTACGAGGAGTTACGCAATCCAACCCTGACCGGGACTGTGGGGAAGCTGGGTCTGCAGCTCGACAAACCCCAGGAAATTCGTGCAGGATCGAAACCTGAGGGGGACCGCTGAAAGGAGAGGCTCCGGACACCCTACCATGCCTAAAAGAATGTGCAAATTGTGAGTGAGACCATTGGATGTTTCACAATATACGTATACTTTTGGAACATATTGCACTTTTGTTTCTCTTGTTTTCTTCTCGTCCCATTTTTTATTTTCTGCCCACCACTTGTTTCATGTGTTTGTCTGTTTGTGAGTTATGGTTTAACAGCAACGAGCGCACTCTTTTGAACTTTTTTGGGACATTATTGGGGCGCCTGGCATGTCGGCCCTCATTGCTTTCAGGGAACTTCATAACGGCATCCTAAGGATTAAAAGACATAGTGCAGAGCTAAGCCGTAAGGCATCTGTTTGCTTGGATGGACTAGAAGGTGCCATGACTTTCCATACAGTAACTTCATGAATATGACCTGTAGTGTATTATGTCCTTGATGGGCATGGTACAATATTTTCTTCAGAACAAGTAATAGGAAAACTGAAATGTATTTGCCTTTCAAATAATGATTTGATGTGTTCCAACAGATTTTTCAACCCGTGGTGCATAAAGAGCTCCCAGCAGTAAATAACCTTCTCTTCTGGCGCGTTCAGAGAAAAAACACAATTCCCTGGTGATATAATCTCATTGCAATCTAAATAGAATTCATCAATATAATTTACAAATGCTCTCATATTAATTTTCGTTGTTACAAGTGTGTTAAATTAAGCAGCAAGGCTCTTAGTCTCAATGCCTCTCTAACATATCCACGTTCTCAATTCATACACTGTATCTATCTTTGAAAAAGGACTCCTGGGATGCAGTGGATAAGCACTGCTACATTGATTCACCTCACTTCAACTTCGCGTATGAATAGCTGAATACATTACATGTAATCAAATTAACACCTTGGCAAACACTTTTTCCTTCCCTTTATTTATTCCTGTCTGTCAGTGAAATGCACCAGGGTGCAAGGAATTAAGATACCGAGTATGGGACCAAGTCTAGTAGCTCCAAATTGTGACAAACTGCTTCTAAAGTACACTTTAGAAGTGGATTGGCATGCATTTAAATTCTGTAAACCAGTTTCGAATGTGAAATCCTTGCCTAAAAAGGGTTTCATTCCGGCTGTGCAAATCTGTGCCGAGTGACCAAACTCACAATTTTTGCAACCTAGTTGTATTGTAGTAGTTCTGAAAAGGGCAAACGGCTAAACCACTTCAAATAACTGACTTTTGTTTTTTATCGCCACTCACGGCAGATTACTCCTGAGCCTGAAATTTGGTCATTCTTTTTTTTTTTTTTTTGCATTGGTGGGGTGAAGGTCCAATTTAGTAAACTCTCCAGTTGTATATATGACCTCAAATCTACGTCCAAGTAAATTAGGGAGAGATGCCTGTGCTGAAAAAGGAGCATGCCTGAGGTACCCTGGGAGATATGCTAATGGCTATACAAAGTATATTTAATTGAGTCACATCTTAAATATATCCTTAAATATATCCTTAAAACCAATACGTCTTAGGCCCCTTGTGATGAAGGGGAACCAGTATCAGACCCAACAGGATCAGAACCCACAACCTCTGCTATTCAGGGCAGCATCTCTAGCATTGAACAAAACCAGATGCAAAGAAAACTCTACTGTCACAGTATACTTTTTAACTCTACTACTCCCACCTGTAGCCTCCTCTCCCTGGCTTCCTTTAAAAGCAGACCATTTCCACTTCCTGGTTGCCAGTTCAATGTTCCTTTTGCGTAAAATGAGCACACCTGAGAGATGCGACAGTGGATTTTCCCAGCATCTGGGCTAGTTCAATGTTAGAGCTGCTGCCCAGGGTAGCAGCATTGTGCTACCCTGGGCAACACTGTGTACTCATTTGCATGTCATTTCCCAGAATCCCTTGCTGCAGTGGAAGCTCTGTATGCTTGGTGATAATGGCAAAAAGCAGAGTTGCAGACCTGTCTAAGACATGTGAATGTGCTCACAAGTGATATTTTTATTTGCTATATGATTTATGGTGGAGGGTTCTTTGTCTCCTTTTCCCCCCACCATAACTTGCCTAATTGTGGTGAAACCGACCCAGTCTTAAAATTGCAAAGTCAGTACAACAAGCCTCACACTGTTGAGACCCAAAGGTCGAAACAGCTGTGAGGTTTGCTTCCCGGCCTTTCGGTTAATATCATGTGTAGGGGCTGAAGATCCTTGGGAGGAGTAACAGGATTTGTTCGACTTCAGGAGAACAGTCTCAAGCAAGAGCACCCATGCTGCTGAAGTGGCTTGAGTTCAAAGGGGAGGGAATATTTTTTTTTAAAGCTATCTGTGAGTAGATTTATTAGCTATGCATCAAAACCCAAACTGTGCTGAAAGGCTATGTAATGCAGCGAGCATAAGCTTATAAGAGTTCCATGTAAAAATGGATTTGAGGCAAAAGGTGACACTGTGTGCTCATATGCATGTCATTTCCCAGCATCCCTTGCTGGAGTGGAAGCACTGTATGCTAGGTGATAATGGCGAAAAGCAGGGTTGCAGACCTGTCTGAGACATGTGAATGTGCTCACAAGTGATATTTTTATTATATATAGTTTTTGTGCTATGTTTAATACATAAGTTTTGTTATTCATCTTCTGAGTGCTGTCGCCTTCTTGCCGCTTTTGGTAATGTATACCTCTATTTGACACTGTGGGACGTGCACCAGTTTACTACTATTATCTGGGAGTGCCAGTGATTTTCTATTTTATATATATATATACATACAAACACACAAAATTGCACCATCAGTGTTTTTCTCTTCTGGTGGGTCACTGGAACGAGTGAATGATACCGATACCTACACTTGCCACAGTTTTAGATATGCCCATTATTACTGCTGGTTTGTGAGTATTGAATTTGGAGATTGCAATACTACTCTATGCTGGCCTTTTTGTCTTCCTTCTCCATGGTACATGTTCCCCGCTCCCCTGCTCTGTGAATACAAGTCGTTTGTGGATATTGCGAGACATATCCGGTTCCAGGGTCTGAGTGGAGGAGTATATTTCTTGATTTATTTGTATATTCACATTTCTTACATTTTTATTGTATCACATTCACTACCATAGCCGGCAAAAACCAATGGATGGGAACCATTTGAATGAAACGAACAGGAAAATGAAGATGGGATGGATCGCATTTGGACGAAACAAGACAATATTTCAAGGCAACCATCCACTGTGCCTCAAGAGAAAGATTTGACCAGTGTATTCTGCCCATGCTCCTATATGGACGTGAAACTTGGACCCTGAATGTGAAGATAACTCTAAGCTTCAGATAACACGGAGAAATGTATGTTGAGTATTACCTGCAGTGACGGGAAAAATAATGAATTGGTTTGAAATTAAACACAAGTCTGTGACATCATCACTAGGGTGAAGAAATTAAAATGGCAGTGGGCCGGACATATCACAAGAATAAATTGCTGTTGTTGGAAAAAGATGGCACTCCACTTCATGTCTCAAGTTGCAAAGCCAGTACAACCAGCCTCACACTGACGAGACCCACAAGGTCGAAACAGTCTGTATGTGAGTGGGTTTATTGGCTTTGCATCTCATCCCAGGCTATGTTTAAAAGCTGTGTTTAAAGCAGCATGCATTGGCTTAAGGGTTTAACCATGTAAAGTGGTCTTGAGACAAAGGTGGCACTGTGTGCTCATTTGCATGTCGTTTCCCAGAATCCCTTGCTGCAGTAGAAGTGCTATAGGCAAGGGGATAATGGTGAAGGGCAGGGTTGCAGACTTGTCTAAGGCCTCGGGCATGGCTACCGTGTAAGCTGAGGCGCGCTGGTACATACCAGTGAGCCCCTACAGCCGCAATGAGAGCGGCTTTAGTAGGGGCTCGCCTACGCTTCCGCAAGCGCGCGGAAGCGTAGGTCTTAGTGAAATTTTAAAATCAAGCGCTTGCCAGAGCGCAGGGCCGGTCACGTGAGCGGTTCGCCCAATGAGGGCGAACCAGCTCCGTGATGTCACTGGCCCGCCCGCCGACACCCCCCCGGACGGCGCACTGTTTAAGGCCAGGGAAAGCACCCACTTTCCCTGAGCCTCAGCACGCCTCCGCACGCCAGCAAGAAGCTTGGCCGAGGCCTAAGACATGTGAATATGCTCACAAGTAATATTTTTATATGCTATATAATATATATATATCACTATTATTAAGATTATGGTGGGTAAAAAAAGTGACAAAAACCCTCCAAAGTAAAGCATAAAGCAACTGTAAATTTTACTGTATGTTCATTTGCATGTCTTAGACAGGTCTGCAACCCTGTCTTTCCCCATTATCACCCAGCATACAGTGCTTCCACTGCAGCAAGGAATTCTGGGAAATGACATGCAAATGAGCACTCAGTGCCACCTTTTGTCTCAATCTCGTATTACACAAGCAAATCCTCAAGCCAATGCATACTGTTTTAAACACAGCTTTTAGACAGAGGCTGGGATGAGATGCATAGCCATTGAACCCACACACAGAAATGTTTCAACCTTGATGGGTATCATCAGTGTGAGGTTGGTCTTAATGGCTAAGCGGGTTTGAGACTAGACTAGGTAATCACCACTATTATTAAGGTTATGGTGGGTAAAAAAAGTGACAAAAACCCTCCACAGTAAAGCATAAAGCAACTGTAAATATTACTGTATGTTCATTTGCATGTCTTAGACAGGTCTGCAACCCTGTCTTTCCCCATTATCGCCCAGCATACAGCGCTTCCACTGCAGCAAGGGATTCTGGGAAATGACATGCAAATGAGCACTCAGTGCCACCTTTTGTCTCAAGCTCGTATTACACAAGCAAATCCTCAAGCCAATGCATGCTGTTTTAAACACAGCTTATAGACAGAGGCTGGGATGAGATGCAAAGCCATTGAACCCACTCATAGACATGTTTCAACTTTGATGGGTATCATCAGTGTGAGGTTGGTCTTAATGGCTAAGCGGGTTTGAGACTAGAGACTTTTTTTACCCACCATAACCTTAATAATAGGGGTGATTACCTAGTCTAGTCTCAAACCCGCTTAGCCATTAAGACCAACCTCACACTGATGATACCCATCAAGGTTGAAACATGTCTGTGAGTGGGTTCAATGGCTTTGCATCTCATCCCAGCCTCTGTCTAAAAGTTGTGTTTAAAACAGCATGCATTGGCTTGAGGATTTGCTTGTGTAATACGAGCTTGAGACAAAAGGTGGCACTGAGTGCTCATTTGCATGTCATTTCCCAGAATCCCTTGCTGCAGTGGAAGCGCTGTATGCTGGGCGATAATGGGGAAAGACAGGGTTGCAGACCTGTCTAAGACATGCAAATGAACATACAGTAATATTTACAGTTGCTATATATATATATATATACAGTTAGATCTGGAAATAATTGGACACTGATACAAGTTTTGTTATTTCGGCTGTGTACTAAAATAAATTCAAGTTACAATTAAATAATGAATATGGGCTTAAAGCGCAGTCTATCAGCTTTAATTTGAGGGTATTCACATCCAAATTGGAGGAAGTGTTTAGGAATTACATATCTTTAATATGTAGCCCCCTCTTTTTCAATGGACCAAAAGTAGTTGGACAATTGACTCAAAAGCTGTTTCATGGATAGGTGTGGGCTATTCCTTCATTATTTCATCATCAATTAAGCAGGTAAAAGGTCTGGAGTTGATTCCAGGTGTGGCATTCGCATTTGGAAGCAGTTGCTGTGAACCCACAACATGCGGTCAAAGGAGCTCTCAATGCAAGTGAAACAGGGCATCCTTAGGCTGCAAAAAAAAAGAAAATCAAATCAGAGAGATAGCAGGAACATTAGGAGTGGCCAAATCAACAGTTTGGTACATTCTGAGAAAAAAAGAACGTACTGGTGAGCTCTGCAACACAAAAAGGCGTGGATGTTCACGGAAGACAACAGTGGTGGATGATCGTAGGATCCTTTCCATGGTAAAGAACAACGCCTTCACAACATCCAGCCAAGTGAAGAACACTCTCCAGGAGGTAGACATATTATCCAAGTCTACCATAAAGAGAAGACTTCACGAGAGCAAATACAGATGGTTCACCACAAGGTGCAAACATTCATAAACCTTGAGAATAGAAAGGCCAGATTAGACTTTGCCAAACAATATCTAAAAAAGCAAGCCCAGTTCTGGAACAGCATTCTTTGGACAGATGAGACTAAGATCAACCTGTACCAGAATGATGGGATGAAAAAAGTATGGAGAAGGCTTGGAACGGCTCATGATCCAAAGCATACCACATCAACTGTAAAACATGGTGGAGGCGGTATGATGGCATGGGCATGAATGGCTTACAATGGCACTGGGTCACTAGTGTTTATTGATGATGTGAAAGAAGACAGAAGCATCTGGATGAATTCTGAAGTGTGTAGGGATATATTGTCAGCTCAGATTGAGCCAAATTCAGCGAAGTTGATTGGACGGCGCTTCACTGTACAGATGGACAATGACCCAAAACATACTTCGAAAGCAACCGGGAGTTTTTTAAGGCAAAGAAGTGGAATATTTTGCAATGGCCGAGTCAATCACCTGATCTCAACTGGATCGAGCATGCATTTCACTTGCTGAAGACAAAACTTAAGGCAGAAACAACCACGAACAAACAAAAACTGAAAACAGCTGCAGTAAAGGCCTGGCAAAGCATCACAAAGGAGGAAACCCAGCATTTGGTGATGTCCATGCGTTCTAGACTTCAAGCAGTCATTGCCTTGCAAAGGATTTTCGACAAAGTATTAAAAATGAACATTTTATTTATGATTGTGTTAATTTGTCCAATTACATTTGAGCCCCATGAAATAAGGGGACTGTGTATGAAAATGGTTGCAATTCCTAAACGTTTCATACAATATTTTTGTTCAACTCCTTGAATTAAAGCTGAAACTCTACACTTCTATTGCATCTCTGTTGTTTCATTTCAAATCCATTTTGATGGCGTAGGGAGCCAAAATTATGAAAATTGTGTCAGTGTCCAATTATTTCCGGACCTAACTATATATATATATATATATATATATATATATATATATATATATATATATATATATATATATATATAGTGATGGAGTCACTGTCCTTATGGACTAGAGAGATAGCGGAGAGGATAGGTTCCAGTGTACAGGAGGTTAAATTCCTCTATGAGAGCTTGCTGCACTTGGTACTAATTAAGCCAGTACTCCTAAGTGAAGGTTTAAAAAGGCAGGAAGTACCTGCACAAGAGAGACTGCTTTTCACTAGCAAGGGGGAGATTGACTTTCTCCAAGCCAGGAATGACCCTGGCTGTTCTGGTTCCCCATCCTTGCAGGAAGCATGGCTGCTGGGACAAGCTGGGACCCCCCACCCTCGATAAAGATTTCCACGGGCTGGACACAGCCTGCTTCCTGGAACTGGTGTTCCTGTTTGCTGTTGGAACTACACAGAGACCCTGGGATAGGAATCCCCTACAATACTGATAAGCAATCAATAAGACTCTGCAATGTTAATATTGTTTGGTTGAATAGGATAGTATATGTTTTGGGCTGGGAACCAGTTTAGCTGGCCAGTGCCATTAGAAAGGGCCACAGCAAAGTTTAGTTAGTTTCCCTATAGGAATAGGTTTTTATTTTATGATTTTATTTTCTTAAAGGCACAGTGTACCCATGGTTTAAGTGGCTTGTGGAAAAATAAACCGCTGAAGGTTGAGGGCTGAGTGCCTCATGTGTGTGTGTATACACGTGTTTGTCCTTTTCTACAAATTAAGCCCTAGAAGACTGTCGCGAAGAGCCTGGGCAAACGGCAGTGCTACACAAAGGGGAAAACAGATTGTAGAAATATTGGTGATAACATGCCTACAACCCATCTGTTACCCCACTAGACACAATTCTGCACCTTTAATACGCCAGATGGTTATTCAGCATTATGTCACATTGATAAAGCTTTCCAGCAATTGTTTTGATGTTTAACATACAGTAGATGTCCTACCAAAAAATTAATTACAGTAATCTCAGCTTCATTTACACATTTTCTCAAAGGTGCAGTACAGAATGGTAACCCTGCTTGTGACATTTGGTTCTCATTATCACTTTTATATTTTCAATGGAAATCTGTATCACTTGTGAGCAGGGTGGTGATGATGGTGGTTCCATCGGTGCAGTCACACTGAGCCCCCGCTTATAGAGGCCCTGTGCTCTTCCTTACAACATTTAAATTGATTGCCAGGGGAGAGTGTGGGAGCCTCTGTAAGTGCCTCTTACCTTCTCTCCGGCTTCTCCTCCTGCATCGTCTGACTGGGACGACTCGTCGCCATGACAATGTGGCATCAAATGATGCCACGATGTGGAATGGCGACTATTTGCCATGGCAACGTGATGCCATGCCGTCACATGGCTGCGATGTTGCACAAATGAGGAGCAGGAGGATATGCCAGAGACAAGGTAAGAGGCCCCGCACTCTCCCTCAGACCTGAGCCCCGCCAAGTTGCAAGTCGGCCCTGCATGTGAGTATGGCAAACGTCCATCTGTCCAGTCACCCTTGCACCAGGAGATGAGGAGTGCTTGTGATTATGCTAGATGTCTTATACCCTGTGGTCTGATTTCAGACTAGTTATATTCTCTCTACTTTTTCTTTGTCATACTCTTAGATTGATTACTTAGAGGTGCTTAATCTGCTAGGGTTGCTGTTTCATTGTGTTGGGGCTTTGGGGAAGGGAAGTACCTCTGTGTCCCCTTTTGGGGTCCTGAGGGAACGGGCCTGAGGAAGGGGTTTGTCCCCGAAACGTTGCCCCCCTGCCTTGTTTCTCCCTCCACCCCACCCCCATCTCCCATTGTGTGATATTCTGTTTTTTGCATAGTATGTTTTTTTGCAGTATGTATTTTAGACGCTTTTGTGTTGGTCACATCGCTCCGTGGATTTGACTTATTTTTGATTTGGCAATTACCTACTCTTGAGATTCATTCTACTAGTCAGTGAGTGCTGGAACTATTATTACTGTTTTGTAATTATTTAGGAGGAATTGGGTCCTTCTTTTTGTTCCTTTATTTGCACCCTGCAACCTGCATGAGATTATCTTATTTTTTGAGTGCTGTCTATCACTTGTTTTTTCTAAGTCTTATTTCATGTTACCTCTTGCACATCCAATGACGACTTACAAATATTTCCCAATATCAAGCCTCTTTTCCGAATCAAAGCTGAGCATTTTCTGTAGTCGCTGCAGACTTAGGCATTATATTGAACTAATTTCTTCTCCTTCTCTTCTCAATTTAAAGTCTTCCTACATCATGTTAGTTCTTCCTCTGCAGAGAGACAAAAAGAACATGTGCTCATCGGTATAAGCAACATTTTCTGAGAAGTGCGCTATGGAAAGGGAGTAATCACACATTACCCGATATTCAGTATGCTCAAATTAATGGAGCACAGTGCTTCCTTGGTATGAAGAGTCTGCCTTAGACAGAGCATACAGAATAGTCTGCAAAAGACAACAATTAAATACAGACATAGTTCAATTTCAACTGCAATGTATATTTTTCATAAAAGGTCACATATGGATTGAAACATTTGTGGTATGCATCATTAAAGAGAAAATTGAACTTTGATTGTGTTTGTGTTTTTTGTTTTTCGATTTCTTCCACTATGACATTATTAGATTCTCCATTTCTCTTATCACTCAAGTAAAACTGAAATGCATGATCTCATCATCTCCAGCCCTGACAACTGTAATTTAATCTATCTAGCATCCTCTCCCAGTCCTTCTCTTAAATCAGTCTCTGACTTTGAATCCCTCTACTGGCCATTACGTTCTGCATTTCTTACAAAATTATACTCTTTGCCTTCAAGGTTCTACAGCCCTTACACCTGTTAACTTCTTGCTCTGATGATTACTGCTTTCTCTCTGACCCACATGTCTCTTTCATTATTTTCTCCTCATTCACTGTACCCTATCTTGAGAACTTTCTACTCCTTTTGCAAATCTCTCTTTTAGGAGCGTATTCTTCTGTTTATCAAGTAAATTGTTAATTGGGCCTAAATTCCCCATTCCCTCAAGTGGGAATTTTGGTTAAATATGAGGTGATTGGTATCTTAGGCTGTGCGAGAGGGTTCAGATAGGTGTCTGACTCTGGACAGTGCTCCTGGACCCACAATCGCAGTCCATCAGGCAGAATGTCCAGGAACTGTTCCATTGTCACAAGCTCTAAATTTCCACCGCTATCTTTCCTTCAGACTTGATCCATTTCAGAAGAAGCTCCATTAGTCGTACATACACTTCACTAGGTCCATCAACGCTGGAAAACCTAAACGTCCAAAATCTTTGCCTGAAGATTTCCACGCTGATGTCATGGTGATGCAAGATGGCTTCTTTTACCGTTTCATAATTTTCCACATCTCTTGGACTCAATGCACTGCACACCTTCTGGGCTCTTCCAGTTGAATACAGAGACAACCAGATCACCCATTGTTGGGTCTTTATGAATCTCTATCCAAGCCATTAGGAACTCTAACAGTTTCGTTTTTTGCTCCGATTGGATTTTTTTATTCTCCTGCTGGGGTTCTTCAGCTGGTTGCACCCACCTCCATTCTTGTTCCTCTGTGTTGCCTCTTGAGCCTTGTGTTGTTCCTCCTCCCTTTGCCTCCTTCCTCTGCTTCCTTTCTTTTAGAATCTGCATCCATTTATATGAGGATCACCCATTTCATCAGGTGTGCAAGAGGTTTTGTAGGACTCTGTTCTGTCTTTGGAATTGCGGATGCAAGTGGCTCTTTTGATCGCACAGCTTGAGGTATCCCAATTGGGAACTATGGTGTCTTCTTGACAGCATCATTGTTCTGTTTTCCTAAGCTGGGGCACGAGAAGGAGGAAAGATGGCAGCCTCTTCTAAATTGCATTCTCTCGCATCACATGGGCCAATAGGGGATCTTCCCTAAGCCTGAAGCCAGACATACACACCTGATCTCAGTCACGCCTCCCTGCCACCTCTTCCCCTGTAAATGGTGTTAACCTTTTCATTTAACACTGACTTTCCTTAAATTTTACCCCACAAATTAAGCATCCCAATAGCCTGCACTCATGGCTAATGTCCCACACTCAGTCACTCCTACCACCCATTGTGACCAAGCACTGCCATCTACAGCACTTATTCCCTCACCTGCTGTCTCTGTAAGTTTCCCATTAAACCCCTTAGATTCTAAGCTCTTCGGGGCAGGGATTTCCTTTCCTATTGTCTGATTTTGCTGCACTTATTGTATAATTATAATTCCCTCTACTGTATTCTTTGTGAAGCGCTGAGTACACTTTTGGCGCTATATAAATAAACACATACAATACAATACAATAGGAAGCCGCACGATGATGTCACGGTTTCCTATTGGCCCACAGGAGGCAAAATCTTTTAACAATAGACATATTGTGAACTCTAGTAGCCGAGGAGAGCTGCTACCGGCACCTAATTCAGAGGTAAGTATTTCCGGAAGCAGGGGATCCCTGGAGCAGAAATTAATGGAGTTAAGCTCCGGAGACCCCCTGCTTCAACCCCTTAAAAAAAAAAGTAATTGGGTTTATTTTTCCCACCTTTGCATATAATTCAAATAGTTTCATGCATAAACAAAAATATAGTACTTCCAATACTAAAAAAACAATACATTGGGTACCCAGCAATATAAAATAAAATTATATTTTGTATTCAAATATTCCTATTAACCCCCAACTCTCCTCCTGCACTCTCACAGCAGTTGTGTCAAACACACAAACACACAGCAGAGAGACAAGCTGCTGGTGGTAAGGGAGATATTTTACCAAATTAAAAAAGGCACATGTTATAATTATCTTTCTAGGTTCTGACTTTGTCAATCTGAACTACTTAAATACCTGTGTAGCCTGTCATTATGCTTAATTTTGTTGTTTCAAATCAGACAACTTTGCTTTTTCTATCCATCTGTTTCATTAAACATGTATTTATACGATTCTCATACAGTTCATGGCTGTCAAATCTGTGATCTTATAATTACAGTAAAGGCGACAATCACATGGTGCAGCCACTAATCTGATTGTACATAGTACAATGTGATGCTATTACGAGTCGAGAGAGACGAGCGATCAAATAGTGATAAGATGTGACTATTATGTTATCAGCCTAATAGCTGTATACAATGTACGAGGATGTATATACAAAATGATGTGAGAAACCAAACGTATTAAGAATCAAGAAGAGAGAAAAAAAATTCAAATGCTGAAACAGTATAGTATTGAAATATTAAAAATCGAATAGTCACTCCAAAAAATTGTCCAAATGATGTCCAAAGAAAATAACGTGAAATGATTCCACAAATACAGTCAATAACCAGCGTGATAGGTATATACTGTAGTAGTGGCTCAGAAAGTAAAGGCAGTGACTCTGTAAACAATGAAATCGAGTTAGAATCAGGAAAACCTGTAACCTTGGGCAAGTCACTTTATCTCTCTGTGCATCAGGCACCAAAAACATAGATTGTAAGCTCATCTGGGCAGGGACTGTGTCTGTAACAATCATGCTTATCGTGTGGAACCCTTCTCTTATTTAGCTCAGACTAACATCTGCTGCTGAGGACTGAGATGTAAGGAGGGGCAGAAGAGTATAAAGCTTTAAAAGTAAAGAGGAGAATTGAGTGTGTGATCCGGGATTTGATGGGAAGGCAGGAAAGGGATTTCTGCAGGGGAGACATTGAGACATATTTAGGAAAGAGAAGATTGATTCTGGCAGTAGCATTAAGGATAGAATTTAAGGGAGACAGGAAGGACGGATAGCAGGAGGCCACAGTGTCCATTGTGACAGTCACTGACTCAGTAGGCTGGAACAGTGAATGGAGAGACGCTGCAGCCAGTTCACAGAGTTTTAGGGCCTCATGCAGTAAGCGTCGATTATGTGAAATCGGCAATCTTACCGATTAGTCATGTTATTGGCGATTTTTCCTCTCCGTATGCAGTAAGTGCCGAATACATTCAAAATCAACCCGAAAACAAATCCGCCCACTCTCACGATGATTAGCCGATCACACACAGGTGTATCGGCGTGCGTGGCGGGGTGCTGTTAGGTTGCCCAATCACAAATCTTGCTGAATCAGGCGAAACAAGCATGTTTTGGATTGCGCGCCATATTTAAAGGCAACGTGTACTGCTAATCATTCTCTGTGTTGTTGGGAGTGAGAGAGAGAGAGAGACGCACAGAGCTGGCTGTTTGAAGATTTGCATATTGACTGAGAGACTTGTTGTGTATTGGGTGAGCTTTGTCCATTGTTGTTTTGTTTACATCTTTGTCTTGTTTTATATGTGGAAGTGTTTCGTGTGATTGGCTGTACATTTCTTGTCTGTTTTTTGTGAGTGCTGGAAGTATGCCCGCAAAGCGTGGGAAGAGTGATGCTGGTGGGAGTGGGAGTGCTACTCGTGCGAGTATGCGTCGGAGTGAACGTACTGTTCAGGGGAGTGATGTTGCTGAGAGTGCGAGTGGTGTTGCAGGGAGTGGGAGTGCTGGTGCTGCGAGTGGTGTTGCTGGGAGTGTGAGTGCTGTTGCTGGGAGTGTGAGTGCTGTTGCTGGGAGTGGGAGTGCTGTTGCTGGGAGTGGGAGTGCTGTTGCTGGGAGTGGGAGTGCTGGGAGTTCTGGTGCTAGGAGTGTGAGTGCTGTTGCTAGGAGTGTGAGTGCTTGTGCTAGGAGTGGGAGTGCTGGTGCTAGGAGTGGGAGTGCTGGTGCTAGGAGTGGGAGTGCTGGTGCTGGGAGTGCTGCTGGTGGCGCAGTTGCTGATGGGGTGGATGGTGGTGGCGTGCTTGCTGGTGGGCAGCTTTTGGAGGCTCTTCCATTGGAAGAAGGAGAGTCCAGTCAGCACCAGCCAAGCTCTGACCCTAAACCTGCTCGGAAGAAACGTGTGGAGAAGCCACGTAATCCTCGCTTCAATGACCAGGAAAATACAGCTCTTGTCACTGGCATTCTGGAGCACTATGACAGTATATATGGACATTTACTAGGTAAGTGTACCTTTACATTTATTATTCAAATACATGTGATCCTAGGTCATCTGAGTTTTGTTCATATGCAAATATGGGTTCACAATATCTTTCTATGTTAATTAGTGTGGAAACACAGCTTTTTATCATGCGTTACAAGGACAACTAAACACAGGCGGTCAATTTGCCATAACTGCATACAATATGAATGCAAGCTTGCTTACATGTATAGGTTTAGTAGTGAATGCTCATGTGCTTCACATATTACACCTAAAACAGCATGTTTGCTATCTCTTGGAACAGCTAGCAGTGTAGGAAACTGGTACTTCTATTATTATTAATTTACCTCATATATTTGATATGTTTTTCAAGGGCGGACAAGTTCAGCAAGCAGAAAAGAAATGTGGGACACAATAGTCATTGGTGTCAATGCGTGTGGGAATCATGTGAGGGACAAGCGGAGTTGTCACAAGAGATTTGATGATATTAGGTCCAAATTGAAAAAGAAAATACAACACCAACGCGTGCATGCTACTGGCACTGGAGGTGGCCCGACACCACAACGTCTCATATTAAGTCCATTGGAGGAGCTGCTTCGGGGAAAATTACTTCCCGTCGTCGTGGAAGGCTTACCTGGTGACCGTGATATTGGAATTTATCCCTCACAATTTCCACCAGGTGAGAAATATTAATGTACTAGGCGTGTCGTTGCTTACAGTTATTTTGCATATTTACACTGCTTTTTATACTGTCTTCACAATATAAGCATACCTGCATCTATATATGTATATGTCTGATTCTGTATATATATATATATCTAAATAGACATATATGTTGTAGTCCTACTAAAAGCAGAAACTAATATAGCACGTGCCATTGCGTGCTCATTTACATGTGAATTCCCAAAATGCATTGCTGCAGTGGAATCAATTGATGGTGGGCGAAGATGGGGAACAACAGGGTAGTACACATGTGTAACACATGTTAATGAGAAATTATTACTAGCTACAGGTACAGAACATAAATATGTAGAATATTATTGTGTATTTTATTTATTTTACTCCGACAAACATGACATTACTGCCTATTTTAAGCATGCATCAAATATATTGCATGCAACGGCCTACAAACATCACTTGCACTAACACATCTATAGTTGTTAATGAAAAGGTCCATTTTTGATTTAAGTCATATACAGACAGCATAATGAGGCACACGTATCATATGTTATGTCATTGTTTTCATAACTTAAAAACTGCACACGACTATTTAGCTCATCTACCATTGTGTTAAAGCAGCTGCAATTAATATCTCATCACAGCATACACTTCAACAGAGGGGGTGGGGTTCAGCACACACACTAATTACAGCCTCATTTTAGGGTCAACTTACACACCATTTTCACCTGTTTCAAGTAATTGAAAGGTGTGGCTCATTAGGCTTTTTGGGGAAGGGAATACCGTTCTTACAACCTGACTAGCACAACTGAAGTTAATCACACTCATTTGAAAGCTTCACTTTAGCTACTAAATGCCCCAACAACTCATTACTTATCAAAGCGTACGTCCCACATTAGTTCACTCATATCTATAGTTGAACTACTATCAACGACACATTATCACACACTGCATGTCTTGTCTTGTTGAGTCACAGCCACATTCAGGTGTGCCACATCTTATATTAATGTACCACACATATCCTGTACCAAAAACAACACTTTTTGCAATATGACCACCTTCATGATAACCATTGTGAATGGTCATCTCATGATAGTTATGTACATTATGATACTGATATCACTACACAACATATGATTTTTATGTACTAATTTAATCTATTTTTCCTCACGCATTACTGCAGAACCATAGTATGTTGTACACTGGCGACACACTTTATTCGAGCTCGGCTAGTCCCACGAATTCGGGTATACCCGGGTGTATTGAGGTTTGTGACTGTTTTCTGCCCGAGTGCATTGAGTTATTTTCCGGCAGGGATTGAAGCATTTTATTCCCGTTGGCTGCAATACTGCACACTACATATATATATACTGCATTACAATTCATGAATTTATGCCATCTGGTAGACACGCGAAGCATTGCAGCCTATTAAATCCTAATCATTATCATTTAACAGATCAGCCGCCCATCCGCCAGGCATGAACCCAGGCTGGGAAGGCAAATGCAACGGGGCTTGTCAGAGGTGAGGAGCGGCGCATTCCAGGTATCTGCCAGGTACATACCGGGTATTTGCTCGAATAAAGTGTGTCGGTGCAGTATGTTAGGGAACTCAAAAGTTCTAAGTACACAGGCATGTACATTGTTATTACAACTATTTATGTTCACTTTCACACACACATTTTGGGTAAAGGAACTGATGCTGTTAGGTACTCATAAATACAGAACATACAATAACTGTTTGTTCAATATTTACACATGTAATTGTAAAACTAATGTTATTGTTAAATATAGTTGCCCCTGGAGGACATGTGTCACCTGAGACGGAACAAGTGTCTTCACCTGGGTCAGCCAGCTCAACACACCTAGAAGGTGAGTGTATCAGTTGGTGGCCATATAATATGTGCTTTTCTATATGTTATGTTGTCATGTTCATTATTTGTTTTGCACATCTTCTTTAAATAGGATTACTTAGTGTATGTGAAAATGAAGTGTAAGGCAACATGTATTGTGTTACTGATGTTAACTATCATGTAGGAGTTGTGAGTTTAGAGCAAGTTTTCATTCATTCATATTTCATACTGAGTCCAAACATTATTCTTAAGTCAAGGTAGTTTTTAATGTGAGGTTATAAAACGTATGGAAACATGTTAGTTGTTACTTATGACACAGTAGAATTACATAGTAACACAGCAGAGATTAACATTACATTTAATAATGTGTA
Source organism: Ascaphus truei (assembly GCF_040206685.1). Taxonomy (NCBI): domain Eukaryota; kingdom Metazoa; phylum Chordata; class Amphibia; order Anura; family Ascaphidae; genus Ascaphus; species Ascaphus truei. Next base: position 26,097,372 of record NC_134487.1, read on the forward strand.
CATTTATTTGTAGAACATGATGAAGAGGATTATGATGATGATGATGATGATGATGATGACGCCACCGCCATAGACACACAAATAGAAGCAAGTGACCATGAAGACGTTCCAATTGAAACTGTTTTACCGCCAAATCGTCCAGCAAATACGACATACGATGCAATTGTAGCTTCTGAGGGAAAAATTGTGGAAGCAGAAAATCGTCGCCATTCTGACCTCATGACAGTGCTGGAAAGGATGATTGCACTGCAGGAAGAAACAGTTTCACAATTGGCACATCTCCACAGAGTCTTCATTGAAGTGCCGAAACAGTTGCAAAAAATCAACACCTCATTCGAAGCATTAGTAGTTCAGCAAACACAAGCTAATTACTTGAGAATGACGAATGTACCACAATTCAACTTGAACAGCTCACAGGCAGGATCTGTTCATGCTGGTCAGTTTTCACCACATGCTTCTGATCTTCATTCACCAGGTCCAAATGTTACCGGTCAAGTAGCAGACATTGCTGTGCAGGTTCCTGACGACATACTACCGCTGCCATCTGTACAAAATCAGCAGCTGACACCTACAAAGGAGCCCACAAAAACAAAACACAAGCAGTTACTACTGACCAGTTTTTGGTCAAAAACAACAAAATACACACATGAAACAGACCAACCATCACTTGTGCAGTGTCTACCAACTTGCTCACATGTGTCAGTGGGCACAAGCCCTGTCGGTGAGTCACTGGCCACAAGCCCTGTAGGGGAATCACTGCCCAAAAGCCCTGTAGGTGAATCACTGCCCAAAAGCCCTGTAGGTGAATCACTGGCCAAAAGCCCTGTAGGTGAATCACTGCCCAAAAGCCCTGTAGGTGAATCACTGCCCAAAAGCCCTGTAGGTGAATCACTGCCCAAAAGCCCTGTAGGTGAGTCACTGGCCACAAGCCCTGCCCGAGAAGTGCCAGAGGCCACTCAAAGTGGCTCTGTTGTAGCTAAAGTTGGTGGCAAACGAAAAAGGAAAATTCAAGAGACAACAAGCAGGCCTGTTACTCGGTCTCAAAAGGAACAAAAAAAATAAATGTTCTAATTCACAAAATATGTCTTTGGTCTTGTTTTGTTGACTTCAGATTATCTAATTAATATTGTATGCATGCTGAAGAGTGTGTTGTTTCCAAACTTTCAAATATGTTCTTGTACACGTGAAGTTTTGGAAATGTTAACACTCCTAATTAATGAATAGTGTTATAAATAATTATGTTTTAATCGTCTGTTCAGTAATGGTCCACCAGGAGCCAGTTGCTAAGTTTAGAGAAGCTGCCATTGACTTTGCAGCAAAACATTGCATTTGGGTGTGTTACTTGATGTAATCATTGCATCTGCATATTATTCACATGCAATTATAAAAGTACCTATTTAACTGCAAACATCTTTCTTGTACGTGTACAGCAGGATTTTGTGTTAAATATTACTTACCTTTGCTGCCCATTGTAATGTTGTCCTTTAATCATTTATGTGTTCTTGTTTCAAGAACATCTCTGAATTTATACTAATATATATGTAGTATGTATGCATATATGCACACACACACACACACACTGTGTGTGTGTGTGTGTGTGTATGTATATATAGTACTATCTAAACTGGTATAGATGTATTTACAAAAAACATACACTTCATGCTTCCTTGTGAAAACACAGTATTTAAATAATACAGGCCTAATGTTTGAGAACTATACTAAGTGTGAGCCTCTAACATTATTGGGCGCAAACAAATGTTTATTACTTAATTCACTCATGTTTATCACCATTTAAATAGGTTTCATACAAGGCCTACTTACTGCCATCAATATGTTGTGTGTACTCCAGCAATATTAAAAAAAAAAAAAAAAAAAAAAACTTTTTTATATATATATATATATATATATATATATATATATAAAAAAAAATTAAAAATTAATTTTTATATATAATATATATATATATATATATATTTATATACACATACACATACACATACACATACACATACACACAATATACATATAGTACAATATACACTTTATATATATATATATTTATGAGAGAGATATATTTATATATATATAGATACACACGTATTTAAACTCATGCAGACAGGGACTTAACCAGACTTTCAAATACACACAGAAATGTATGTGGGAAAAAAACATTTCATTTTGCAGGTGTGTGTATTTACTGATATGGCTGTCTAAGCACTATTTTCACACAGTGCTCTTTGTTATTTTGCAAGAAAACTCAATGTTACTGAATTAAAAGTGTAGTAATGTTTTCAGAAACGAGATAACAAAAGGATACATGTTTGTCCCACATGCGGCTATCACAATCCACAAATGTTCAAGCAATTAAAACTAGAAATCCAATTGGCGTTTGAAATAAGGAGTTACAGTTTATACTTTTGTTGACCTTGAAAAGGAAACACAGCAATTTGTTAGCCATTGAGCAGTTTCATTTTGATGAGCAAAGAACAGATACCTGCACACATCTTTTGTGCTAATCTGCAATGGCTGATGAATTGGTGAAAATTATGAATCCGAATTTAGGTTATAAATACATGGTATCAGAAGCAATTTTATCAACTTGCGGACACCAAGCAAGCACACGCCAAATCTATGATTTGATTCGAGCAAAATATCCTTATTACCAAAACCGTCGGCATGCGCGCAATTTTAATTCCTCAATAAGATTCACTTTATCAACTAATGACTTTTTTGAACGTGTGCAGGATAAGCTAGAACACAACTATGGTTTCTGGAAGATTGCCAAAGAAAAACATTTCACCGTGAAAGAAGGCACATATATTGTGGTTAAAGGCATATTTATTCCTAATGCCAATAGCAATGGATCCGCTACTACTGTTCCGTGTGAATCGATACCTGCTGCAATATCTGCACCCTCCATTCCTGAAACCCACATTCTACAAGAACATAACTACTATGATTATGTACCAAGCCTTTCAGCTGAAAATGCATTGGAATGGGTACCCGAAGAAATGAACATACCTCCCGACCAATTGTTTGAAGAAAGCGTTGGCGATTCCTATGAGCGCTTCATGGAGGAGATGTGTGTCATACTGGATTCAGCGGGTGGGTCAAGCGTGGATGAAAAAGCCTTGCATTTCTGGAGCGACCAGTTGCAGCCAGACGAAGAGTTAATTCTAGAAGAATGGTAAATATAACAACCGTTATGAGTTGACTCTGCGTTTAAATTTTTTTTTTTTTTCTAACCACCATTTTCCCTTTCAATGCGTGGATACAGCGTAACATAGCATACTGCATAACATGTAGCGATCACAAACAAATTGTTTCCGAATACAATATAGTATAACCTGAAAGAGTAGTACACATTGCTGACGGAATAAATATACGTACTTTCCTATCACTTTAAACATATTAGCAACATTTTACCATAACTCTAACACTAACACTCTAACTGTTTTGTTATCATGCTACATCTACAACATTTAAAAGCGGGTCCACCACGTATGACGTGGGACCCTTGTCATGGCCCAAGGCGTCCTTAAAAAGGATTACGGATGTAAGTCCCGCCCCCAAGCGACGTGCGCGCCTCAAAGCCTATTGGCTGTCATGTTTTGTTATAGTAACGGTAACTGCAGTGTGTCATGTGTGCGGCTCAGTGTTTGTAGGCGTCAACTGGGCGTTTGCCGAATGTTAATTGAGTGGGAGGAGTGTTAGCGTGCGTTTCACGCTGGTTTAACATGACGTCACACGTATTGCATTTGCGCATTGTGTTATCGGCCGTCCTTTCTGTCCAAACACGTCTGTTTAAAAAGAATACAGATGTACTCGTTTAGAACGAATGTAGTTTCGTATTCATTGTATTTGAAATAAAGATTTTATGTTTAATGATATTTTCAAGATGTATTGAACGCACAACGTACGCTTTGTTTTGCGCATGCGCAAACAGTTAGTGCAGCCAAGCGTGAAGTGCGTGCGCACACTAAGATGTGCGCGCACATTTTTCAGTATACAGGCAACGTTCACATCATATACATAGTTATGCCTGCTACAAATTTAAAGAAACATTACATACTGATGTACTGTACACTTGTAGTTCTAACATATAAGTGAGTGACGTGTGTATGTACACAATCATATAGAGCTGTGTAACGCGTTGTCACGGATACATATATAGTAAGGTGCCATCTTTGACCATCATGTGTTTGCTGTATTTCAGAGATGTCGGGGAAGATACAATCAGATCAATGTATGATTTCAGAAGAGTCTACCTTTATATGAGATGATTGTGAGGAGGAGCCACCGACTACTATACTACATATGGAACTAATTTTATATTGCTTGCAGCGCTTATTAACAAACAATTAAAAATGTGATACACTTATGCCAATATTGCATAAGCACTTAATTAACATAACGATGTTGCAAAATAGTGCCTCATGAATTTTTATTGAGTGTTCTTTAATGACTACTATCATTTTATGGCATGGTGTGTTTTATATATAACAACCATTCCCACTCTGCTAACACATTTGTGTATTCTATTGTGTAATGGAACGTATGACTGTCGAAACTATGTAACAATAATAATAATAATAATTATAATATGAGCATGTTCATGTATAGCGCTGCTAGTTGTACACAGCGCTTTACAGACACATTTTTCAGGCTCAGGTCCCTGGCCCGAGGAACTTACAATTTATTTTTGGCCACCTGAGGCACAGGGAGATAAAGTGATTTGGCCAAGATCACAAGGAGCCGACACCGGGAATTGAACCAGACTCCCCTGCTTCAAACTCTCAGTGCCAGTGTGTGTCTTTACTCACTGAGCCACTCCTTCTCCCAATGTAAAGGACACTTACAACCAACTAGCCCTTTATTGTTAAAAATCTCTTGTTACATGGGTATGTTGATAAAATGGTTTGGGACTGTAGCAATTAATGTTATTGGCCAGATGTTGTGGTCCCCTACAATGCATGATGTTCTGAATATGACATCAACATCATGTAATGAAGTACGTTTCTGTGTATATTTCATTAACCTAACTAACTATAGTTTACTGTGTTTATTAAACTTTCTAAAAATACATAGTATAGTCAATATGATGATATAAGCTACCATAATAAAGCTGGTGTTATCATTTGTCGGTGTTATACATGGATCCTACACAAATTGATACAGACACAAACAGTTGTCTTAAAAAGTGTGTCTATGCTAATGTGCACGTGATTGACGTTACAATTGTGAGAATACTTGATAATTATCATCATGATAATGATGAAGTGACGTGATTTATATTGCAAAAATATTACCAACATTGTCATATAGGTAAATTAGAAATGCTAAATGACAGTAACATTTGCAACAAAATTGTGTTTTCTGTTAACAGTTTTACACTTGGTACATGTAGGACACATCCACACACGTGTGACTTATACATACACATGTCACAAATTTAAATTAATGTTGACTATTAATTCCTAGCATTAAAAAAACACCAACTTTGCTAAATATAAGATGTAGTACGCATTGTTGTGATTACAGGCATTCATGCATGGAGTGTTATGATCAGTCAATTTCATCCGTGATGAATGAGCTCCCGTAAGTAAACAAATAAGTACAGTTATCCCCTTTTCTCCAAACACCTCTATATTACATGAATGGAATTTATAAGGAAACATACATAAAATGTGATGAAATGGGAGTAATCATTGTCTAATACAATGCACATGAAAGCTCAAGAGTAGCTAAATGCATATACATGATACAGAAAGTACATGTATGTTACATTTGTATTTAAACCAATATGTTGTGTTTTTACTTAAAATAATTATAGGAAGATTGAGGTAGGCACATCTTATGAGAGATGTCAGCAAATATACATACCATGATCAGTCATACTGGAGATATACCTATAATGCAAAGGAACAATATATAAATAGCAAACATTGACATGCCATCTTCAGTACCGTAAGCAACACAGCAAAGTGTGTATTTGGTGTTAAATGTCCAACACCATGTATATGTAATCACATTCAAAATGTAAATGAGCCTGGTGTACACATCATATGGATGTACATGTTACACTGCACCAATAACATTGTATGTAATCATACTAGAAGCATGAATGAGTATGGGCATAATATGTGTATTGTGTTAGCATAAGGAACAACACAATGCTAAAATATGAGTGCTTTGTTACCCCAGTTGTATTCACATACACACAACTAATGTACAATTGAAGAGGGATTAAATAATCTGTGCAACAATAACATACCGGTGCCACATCCCTTTGTGCACACAGCAGAGAAAAGAAAGGTGTGCAACCCATATTCATCTGTGTCCTAACAGAAGGTTATATAAAAAAACATTATTGTTAAGATAACATAATGTAAGTATAAAAGTAGAACTTGGAACATATCTGTTTTTACTTACAAGAAAAAAATGAATTGATGAGATTCTGGCGTGTCTGGCCACCACTGGCTGTTTGTTCATTTTCAGCAGCTACATGGGTGGGATGCTCGTCTACCAAAGGCTCAGCTAGGTCTGATTGTACATTGTGCCTGAGTGCAACATTGTGCAAAATGCAACAGGCAAGGATAATATCAGACACTTTTTGAGGCTTGTATAGAAGAGCCCCACCAGTTCTGTCCATACACCTAAATCTGGTCTTGAGTAGGCCAAATGTCCTCTCTATAACAGATCTTGTAGATATATGGGCAGCATTGTACCTCTCCTCTGCTTCAGTTTGAGGGTTTAGCACCGGAGTCAAGAGCCACGGCCTAATTCCGTATCCTGAGTCACCTATAATGAATGGAGCACACATAAGCTGACATTAGTGATCAAATTGTACAATGCCAACATTCCTAAATAAAAATGTGTTTTGTGTTAGAACATGTAAATGTGTACTCACCCAGCAGCCAACCATGTTCAAAATGTCCCTCTTCGAACGCATGGAAGACTGAAGAGTTCCTCAGGATCGAGGAATCGTGACTGGAACCAGGGAATTTGGGTACCACATGCATTATCCTCATCGTGGCATCACATACCACCTGTACATTGAGTGAATGGTAGTGCTTACGATTGCGGTACACATGCTCACTCTGACTAGGTGCAATCAAAGCAACATGTGTGCAATCGATTGCACCCAGCACAGATGGTATCCCTGCTATATTATAAAAGCCAGTCCTGACTTCCAGCCACTCTGTTGCCTCTGTAGGAAAATGAATATAATTCCTAGCGCATCTATTGAGTGCATAGAGAAACTGGGTAAAGGCCCGCGAGAATGTAGATTGCGAGACCCCGCCCACTATGCCCACAGTTGTCTGGTATGACGCGGAAGCAAGATAATGTAATGAGCACAGCATTTTAACAAGCCCAGGGACTGCACGACCTCTGGCTGTGAAAAAATCTAAATCTCCCCTTATCTCCTGATAAAGAGATAAGATTGCTGCTGAACTCAAACGATAGCGACTTACAATCTCCTCCTCACTCATCCCATCTAACAGGGTTCTCTCCCTGTACAGACGCGGACGAGGCACAACTTGTCTCCTCTGTCTTCTCCTCTGATCTCCTGTCCCTCTCCCTGTCCCTCGGCCTGTCCCTCTCCCTGTCCCTGTCGTATCCGCGTGACTGTCCCTGTCACTGTCCCTCGGTGTGTCCCTCCCTTGCCCTATATGATTCTCTTGATCATCAAGCATGTCATAGAAAAGAATGTTCCTCCGTCTCCTAAACAATCTCAACATTTTGAAATGAGTAGCTCTGAATGAGCAGGTAATGGGCGTCCTTTAAATAGGTATGTGATGATGTCAGGTGACATAGTAAAATGCAAGGTGTTACATTAACATAATAAAGTACTTGTGTGGCAAGCTGTGTGCAGTTGTTGTTATAAGTATTTGTTGTGTGTATTCTGCAGGGAATGATGATATTTGCCAATGATGTGAGGTGAAGCTTTGTACAAACATTGCTTGCAAATAAATAGTTGCATGTGCAATGCATGTAAAACTTCTGAACGCAAGAGTCAGTCATGTAATGAGACAAAAAGGCTGAGATTGACGTGGGAAAAGTTTTGTGTAACATGTGTAATTAGCCATGTAATTGTGACATGTTGCCAACAATGAATAGTCGTGTGCATATGCATGCATTTCTGTAATGAGGATAGTTGCTATAGAATGAGTTTACAAGGTGTCCCAATGATGAATTACTGTACATGTGTGTATAAGTTAGGTTGAAGTGCTTGTAATGCTACGGTTACAATGTAAACATGCAATGTGATTGAGCGTCCAATAAGTGACGTCATGAAAATAGGGAGGACCCAAACCTAGATGTAAACATGAGAATTTAGATGTACATGAACGTTTAAAGATGCGTGACACATTACAAGCATTGTGTAATGTAAAGGAACATGAATATACTGTGTATGTGTGACATGTGTGACATGTGTGACATCATGTAAACAATTGTCGCTCAATTCAGTAAAATGTGTGATATGATGTGAGGTTCTCCTTTAAGAGTTGAGTATAGTATTTTCCCTTGCCACACCATCACATGATGAGTAATGTGACCCGCAAATGCTGAAAACATGTAAAAGTATAATGTTATGCAAATAATACACGTCAGCTGTGACACAATGCAGGGAATGCCCCCACACTGTAATGCAAATGACGTTTGTATTGTGAGCAATGAAACGTAAACAGTACTATACTGTTATACGTCCCCGCTCCATTGACTCCATTGATGTACAGAAGATTTTTTTTTTCTAAGTGCCGTTCCGGCAGCCTTAGCGATCGTTCTCCCGTCCAAACTGCCAACTTTAGTTGGCGGGAGAAATCGGCCATAACATCTCAATTTCGTAGTGCCGATCAGCCCCGATAAGCTGTTTTTTTTTGTTGAATCCAGCCGATTTAAAAAAATGGCGATCAGTGGCGAAAACAGGCTTATCGGCAGCCGACTGGCCATAACAAAATAATCGGCTCCGAAACCTGGCGAAATCAAGCACTTATCGGCGCTTACTGAATCTCAAACCCAATTTTGGCTATAAAATGGTGATAATTCCCTTATCAACGCTTACTGCATGAGGCCCTTAATCTCCTCAGAGAGAAAGCACAGCTGAAGACTGATTAAACAGGGGCTGAACTCATCAGTGAAACAAGTGCTTTAAAAAGCAGGAAGTTGCTCACACAAGGTGAGCTTGTTTTTCCACAGGAGGGTGGAGAGACTTCTCCCGGCTAGGAAGCCCTAGCTGTTGCTCTGGTCCCCCAGTCCTGCGAGGAGCTATGCTGCTGGGACCAGCTGGGACCCCAACCCAGGATAAAGATAAAGATTGCTGCAAGCTGGACACAGCCTGTTCCCCGGATCCGTGTTCCTGTTTGCTGTTGGAGCTGCATTACAGATAAGACTTTATTATGATACTTATTTGTTATACTTTGTAGAGCACATGTTTTGGGCATGACCAGATTAGCTTGCTGCCCTGTTAGTAAGGGCTCAAGAAGTGAGTTCGTTTCCCTAACGGGAATAGGCTTTGTTTTCTAGACAGTAGTTTCTTAAAGGGACAGTGCACCCGTACTATATTTTGGTTGTGGCTAATAAACCACTATAGTTTAAAGTTTCCCATCGTGTCTAGCGTTTTACTGACCCCGCCGCGAGGCCGTCCTGCCACACAATGGAGAGGAACCTGCTAGGAGGCAGTGTTCTGTTGTTGCTTGGCAGACACAGGGGTTACAAGAGCACTATACTGTAATTGGGAAGCGCTTTGAGTCCCATTAGGAGAAAAATACTAAATGAAATAAAGTTATTATTTATATTATAGATGGCGTCAATCCGGGGTTGTAGATGTTGCTTCCTCCAAATAGGAATTCCTCCACTCCCAGGTTTAGCAAGTACTGTTTATAGGGGAAGCGCAAACAAAGCAAAACCCCATGGTGCAGACTGTACAACAAATGTATTTAAACAAGAAGATATATAAATGTACTCAGAATGATACATAGATAAAAAGCTTATCTGTATAGTAACTTCACAGCAAGCTCATTTCTGTGTGCGTGTACATGCACTGTAGATCAGCTGTATTGACGTCACCCTGTTTCGGATGGGTCACTGTGAGAGATAAAAAACATACAAATTTGACAAATTCTGCTTCATCTGTGGATGCCAGGGTGAATGCAGAGGTGCCGATATTTATAATGGTGTCATTGTGCTGCCCTTTTGATTTGATCAATAACTACAGTTGTGTGAAAAAGAAAGTAAACCCTCTTTGAATTCTATGATTTTACATATCAGGACATAATAACAATCATCTGTTCCTTAGCTGTTCTTAAAATTAGTTAAATACAACCTCAGATGAACAACAACACATGCCATATTACACCGTGTCATGATTTATTTAACAAAAATAAAGCCAAAATGGAGAAGCCATGTGTGAAAAACCAAGAACACCTTATGATTCAATGGCTTGTAGAACCACCTTTAGCAGCAATAACTTGAAGTAATCGTTTTCTGTATAACTTTATCAGTCTCTCACATCGTTGTGGAGTAATTTTGGCCCACTCTTCTGTATAACGTTGCTTCAGTTCATTGAGGTTTGTGGGCATTTGTTTATGTAAAGGTCTCTTAAGGTCCAGCCACAGCATTTCAATCGGGTTGAGGTCTGGACTTTGACTGGGCCAGTGCAACACCTTGATTCTTTTCTTTTTTTCAGCCATTCTGTTGTAGATTTGCTGGTGTGCTTGGGATTATTGTCCTGTTGCATGACCCGATTTCAGCCAAGCTTTAGTTGTCGGACAAATGGCCTCACATTTGACTCTAAAATACTTTGGTATACAGAGGAGTTCATGTTCGACTCAATGACTGCAAGGTTTCCAGGTTCTGTGGCTGCAAAACAAGCCCAAATCATCACCCCTCCACCACCATGCTTGACAGTTGGTATGAAGTGTTTGTGCTGATATTTTGTGTTTTGTTTTCGCCAAATGTGGCGCTGTGCATTATGGCCAAACATCTCCACTTTGGTCTCGTCTGTCCAAAGGACATTGTTCTAGAAGTCTTGTGGTTTGTTCAGATGCAACTTTGCAAACCTAAGCCGTGCTGCCATGTTATTTTTAGAGAGAAGAGGCTTTCTCCTGGCAACCCTTCCAAACAAACCATACTTGTTCAGTCTTTTTCTAATTGTACTGTCATGAACTTTAACATTTAACATGCTAACTGAGGCCTGTAGAGTCTGAGATGTAACTCTTGGGTGTTTTGCAATTTCTCTGAGCATTGCACTGTCTGACCTTGGGGTGAATTTGCTGGGACGTCCACTCCTGGGAAGATTGACAATTGTCTTGAATGTTTTCCACTTTTGAATAATCTTTCTCACTGTAGACTGATGGACTTTAAATTGCTTGGAAATGGTCTTATAACCCTTCCCAGATTGATGGGCAGCAACAATTGCTTCTCTAAGATCATTGATGATGTCTTTCCTCCTTGGCATTGTGTTAACATACACCTGAATGCTCCAGACCAGCAAAATGCTACAACTTTGGCTTTTATAGAGGTGGTCACACTTGCTGATGATCAATTAATCAAGGGCATTTGATTAGCAGCACCAGTCTGCTACTTAACATCTTAATTCCTATGGAAGCAGTAAGGGTGTACTTAGTTTTTCACACATGGCTTCTCCATTTTGGCTTCATTTTTGTTAAATAAATCATGACACGGTGCAATATGTCGTGTTATTCATCTGAGGTTGTATTTACTTAATGTTTAGACCTGTTAAGGAACAGATGATTGTTATTATGTCCTGATATGTAAAACCATAGAATTCAAAGAGGGTGTACTTTCTTTTTCACACAACTGTATAATACATGCTTACAAGTATAATGGTGTTTCCTGCGGTCTCTGGTAGATTCCCCTGTTACTAAGTGTTTGGAGCATGCTACCTGTAGACTTACAGAATTGCTGAGTAGTCCGCCGATGTTTGTGGGTACACAGGACAGGCTTTTGGGGTACATATCCAACATTGATCTCTAGTGGTACAGCACCTCCATCTGCCGCAGGCTACAGATGTATGGAGGCAATCTCCTCCTGCAGTCTCTGGCTTTGTATCCAGCTGTAGCATGGTCCCTGGACCTAAACTATTGGTCAAGGGCCCCCGCAGCAGTCCTTGCTCTTCCCTTGACTCTCTAGCAAGGTCAGGGGAAAGGTGCACACTCACTGTCACTCTAGGGGAAGAGGAACAGGGAAGCCCAATATCCAGGCAACCTGTGTGTGACCTGCCTCTCTCAAGTGGGGAGAGGCACTAACTAAATTTGGGTTGAAACTCCCATAAGTACAGTAGGAGGAGGGCTCCAGGTCGGACCCAGGATTGGGTAAACCCAGGCCTAGTTCCACCTCCTCCCCTGTCACTCAAGGGTATTGCTGTGAGAGGGGAAAACCCATGAGGGATACTAGCAGGACTGCTTTTACCAGGACTTACTGCTAGGGAGGGCAGACAGGTAGCCAATAAACAGTCCTGGCTACACTAGTTTCCACTTTTATAGGAAAATTGTGCTTATGTGTTAAATGCCTGAAAAATCACCTTACAATTTACAAGTACATATTAAACAAGGTCTATTGAGCCTAAGATAAATTCATTTACAAAAAGTTGTGATATACTGTATATAAAATTGGATACATGGTTCAACAATCATCACTGCTGTGATACAAAATGGACTTTTAGAGGAGATAACTTTCCATATAAGAAAAATAACAAATATATATATTGTGAGGTAGTGGACGGGGATGAACTCCCTCACTGTTCCAGGAACAGGAGACCACACCCTTGCTTGCAGGTCTGCTTGGGTGTTCCAGTTAACTGCTGATTAGTAACTGAAGGGCTTAAAAGGCAGTGAGCAATCTCCCAGAACTGAGTCCTTCTCCAACCTGCAGGTTGAAACAGTTCCACAAGCCTGCAATGATGCAGGGCTTGTCTGGAATCTCCTGGGACTCAATCCCAACACCCAAGATAAGGACTTTATGTTGGTTCCAGACAGTGGCATAGCTAGACATGGACAGGCCCCCGGGATAAAAAAAATGTCAGGCCCCATTAATAATAATATTGCTGTAATTTTTTTCTCCCTCTCCCATCCTCTCTATTCATCAGCTACCCCTCACCAGCTCTCCCCCCCCCTCATCCTCATCAGCACCCCCTCACCAGGTTCCCCCCCCTCTCCTCATCAGCTCCCCCTCATCATCTCCCCCTCACCAGCTCTCCCCCCCTCATCCTCACCAACTCTCCCCACCCTCATCAGCTCCCCCTCATCAGCTCTCCCCCCCTCATAACCTACCCCTCACCAGCTCTTTCCCCCCCCCCTCATCAGCTCCCCCTCACCTGCTCTCTTTCTCTCTCTTCCCCTTAACTCTGTCTCTTCCCCTCAGTACTCTCTCTCTACCCCTCAGTACTCTCTCTCTTCCTTGCCTACCTTTGGCGGGAGGAGATGATCAGAGGAGCAGCCGGCAGAGGAGCTGTGGCAGCAGACACCGGAAGTTATAAAGTCTTCCGGGTCAGACTGCTAGAGGGCGCTCCTCCCCTGCCATCCTCCCCTGTTTTGCTGATTCCTCTACCGGCTTCGGTTTGCCGGGGCCCACCGCCGCATACCATCTCCCCCCATCTGTCTCTACAGGGGGATGGGGGAGAGAGCGGGCCCCCCAAGAGTGAGGGCCCCTGGGCTTTGCCCGGGCTATAGCTACACCCCTGGTTCCAGATTTATAAAGGTATATTTGTAACCTGTGTTCCCAGTCTGGGAATCAAAATGTTATTTGGAGAAAAACCAGTATGTGGACTCCTTACTGACCGTACCAAATGGCCATCCTGCCACAAGATATATATACATAGGTGCAATAATAAATCTAAAAGAACAAATCATTCAAATTAAAGAGACATCAGGAGTGTGTACTACCAAAGGTGATATGATATTCCACATCAAACCATATATATGAACAAACAAAAATAGAAAGATCAGCGACAAAAATGAATAAACAAATATTTGATCATAAGATCATTTAAAATAAAGCTCTTCAGTGTATAGTGACTGTTACGGTGCACCTGTGAGCAGGTGACATGTATATGGGACAAGGGTTAATACACATAGCTATCCAGCTGATTCAACCTCAAATGAATATCTCCCCTCAATCCGTCGCAAATAATTTAATATTGAAATTTAGATCTTTGGTGTGCCTACATATGAGACTGTCCTGGTCTGCACATGACCACAGTGTTGTTTGTTTGTTTTATGTCCTGTTTTTTTATTGTTCACCTCCCAATGTTTGTGAGTGAACATTGTCTTTGTTGTTCAATACATTTTCCCCCATTTTATGGACTCTCTATTTTTGGAGCGTGCGCATCTTTGTTTTGCGTTTTTGGATATATATATATATGTATGTAGCCAGGTCCCCTTCTTACCTCCGAGCTTGCGAGGGGGACAGCTGCAAGTAGGGGTTGCGGAGTGCAGGGAGGTTGAGGCTGTGTGCGAGTACTGCCAGAGTGGCGACCGGATCACTGGGAGCTCCGAGGCGGGACGCCGGTATGGCGCTGCCATCTTTAAGTGCCACGCATGCGCAGAAGTACTCGCGCATGCGCGTAGGAGCACTGAGGTTGTGGTGGCCATCTTAGAGGAGGCACATGCGCAGGAAAGACAATAGAAGCAGTGGCCATTACAAACATAGGGCTCACCGGGGACTACATGCCCCATAATGCATTGGGGATGTGCATCACATGCTGGGACAAAGCCGATAGGGCTACAGGGTTCTCTTGCTGAAAAAAATATACATTTGGCGTACTCAGGGGACCCTGCCAGTCGGGAGCAGGACGCAGAGGACAGAGGTAGGGTCCCAGGTGCCAGTAGCTATGTGACTAGGCCAGCTTTCCCCTGTAGGCCCCAATTAGTCACCGACTCACAGTAGGTACCTGCAGTTGTATAGGGAAGGCCCATAGGCAGGGACGCTTCCTCAGTATTGTACAGTGTTAGGGGCAAAGTGTCTACTCCACGCTGTCTGGGACCAAATCCAGGCATATATCACCAAAGGCTATTTTATTGGGGCACTCTCCAGTGGAAAACCCCTCCAGAGCCAACTGCCTGCGAATCAGAGCGGGAGAGGATTCGTCCGATTGCGGCATGGGACCACGTTGCAGATCCACGATCTCGGCTGCTCGGTTGACCTGATCTGGACTGAGACCAGGGAGGTATTACATACATGTGCACCAATGGCCCAACACACTGTGGGAAGCGCTATCCCACACACACACTTTGGGGAGGGACTGGTCTGTGGACACTAACGGGTTGAGTGCTCAGGCACTCCAGTACTTTGGGGGTTCCACTAGGGGGGTGTTAAGGTGGGGCGGAATATGGTGTAGGTGCGGCCTGGTATAGCCTTGTTATTATCAACGTTATCTGTTATATGCCAGTAAGATAAGTTAGCTATACTGTCTGTGCGTATTCTTATCTGTTATTGGTGGTTCTTGTTAGAGGCTATCCTGCTGTGTTAGGACCTCTCTCAGGTGGAGAAGCGTTTCTTACTTTTGTGCTTTTTAGATATACACAGGGTTTTGGTTCACCCCATAGAAACATCTGGGATACTTTAAGGTCTATTTTCTACTCTGTCATTACTGAATCGCAGGGTTGATTCACTATAAGAACTAATCACAATTGTTTTATATTATTTTATTGTTAAACACATCTTGGGCCAATGCCTGTTAATATGTATATTTACATATA
Source organism: Ascaphus truei (assembly GCF_040206685.1). Classification (NCBI taxonomy): domain Eukaryota; kingdom Metazoa; phylum Chordata; class Amphibia; order Anura; family Ascaphidae; genus Ascaphus; species Ascaphus truei. Next base: position 26,113,094 of record NC_134487.1, read on the forward strand.
ATGTATACATATAATATTGACAAAGTATTAGTGGATTAACTATACACACAACATACAACATACAATGCACTTAGTATTTATGATTTATCTAGTGTATATATACATATATATATATACAGTGTTTGACAATTGTATACATTTACTCACCCGGGGCGGGTGGATTTAATCCCCGGGCGAGTAACTATTGGCCCAAGCAGCACACGTGTTTTTTTTTTTAAATTCCCCCGTTCGCGCTGAAATTTCCCGCGCTCGCGCTAAAAAAAAAAAAAAAAAAAAAAAAAACTCCCCTACCTGACTCCTGATTGGCGCGCGCTCCAGGCTTTGTGGGCGCGCGGCCAGGCTCTATATGAGCCCGCCCCCAACGAGCGGCCATTCTGCCTGGAGCTCTGTTGGAGGGTAAGTACTCTCCATGCTGCAGCCCCTCTGCTCCTTCCCTGCGATCCCCCTGGTCCCCACATGGCTCCCTACTCCCCACCGCGGAAGCTCTCCTGTCCCTTGCTCCTGTCCCATTCCCCTCCTCCTGTCCCCTGCTCCTGTCCCCTCCTCCTGTCCCCTGCTCCTGTCCCCTGTCCCCTCCTCCTGCTCCCTTCCCCTCTTCCTGCTCCTGTCCCCTTCCCCTCCTCCTGTCCCCTTCCCCTCGATCCACCGATCGATGTCAGAGGTGGGAGGTCCCCGCTGCTGCAGCCCGGTTGGCTTGTGGGGGGGGGGCTCGGCCCTCACCACGTGCCTCCCATGCGTTCCCTACCTTCATGATGGCGCAGCCGCCGCATAAGGTGGGGGGATGTCGGCCTGGCCCCCCCCCCACGAGCTTCATGCCGCCGCGGGCTGGGGGGGGAAGAAGCAGCCTGCAGCTTGGCCGTGCACTGTGACATGCCGGCGAGGGGAGCAGGGCAGTGGCGGCCACGGCGGGGCTGACTGTCACCTGGGGCGCCCAGTGGGGGATACCTCGCCACGTGCCTCCCACCCACCCTGCTGATTGGGGGGGGGGATGTCGGCCTGCCCCCCACACGAGCGGGAGATGGGCGCGAGTGGGTGGGGGATTTGCGTGGTGCTGGTCGCGGCCTTTCCTCCCCTGTGTGTGTGAGAATGTGTATGTGTGTGTGTGTGTGGGAGAATGTGTGTGTGTGTGAATGAATGTATGTGTGTATGGGAGTATGTGTATGTGTGTGACACCAGAGGTCCCCCCCAGTCAGTAACCCCCCCCAGTCAGTAACCCCCCCCAGTCAGTAACCCCCCCAGTCAGTAACCTTCCCCCCAGTCAGTCAGTCACCCCCCCCTGTCAGTCACCCCCCAGTCAGTGTCAGTCACCCCCCAACCCCAGTCAGTGTCAGTCACCCCCCCACCCCCAGTCAGTGTCAGTCACCCCCCCAACCCCAGTCAGTGTCAGTCACCCCCCCACCCCCAGTCAGTGTCAGTCACCCCCCCACCCCCAGTCAGTGTCAGTCACCCTCCCACCCCCAGTCAGTGTCAGTCACCCCCCCACCCCCAGTCAGTGTCAGTCACCCCCCCACCCCCAGTCAGTGTCAGTCACCCCCCCACCCCCAGTCAGTGTCAGTCACCCCCCCCACCCCCAGTCAGTGTCAGTCACCCCCCCACCCCCAGTCAGTGTCAGTCACCCCCCCACCCCCAGTCAGTGTCAGTCACCCCCCCCACCCCCAGCCAGTGTCAGTCACCCCCCCACCCCCAGTCAGTGTCAGTCACCCCCCCAACCCCAGTCAGTGTCAGTCACCCCCCCACCCCCAGTCAGTGTCAGTCACCCCCCCACCCCCAGTCAGTGTCAGTCACCCCCCAACCCCAGTCAGTGTCAGTCACTCACCCACCCAGTCACCCCTGCCCCACCCAGCCACTCACCCAGCAAACCACTCAACCAGCCAGTCACTCACCCAGCCTCTCTCTCTGTGTATCACCCACCCTCTGTGTGTGTCACCCACCGTTTCTCTCCTCTGTCTCCCCCACACTCTTTCTCCCCCCCACACACTCTCTCTCCCCCCCACACTCTCTCTCTCCCCCCCACACTCTCTCTCTCCCCCCCACACTCTCTCTCTCCCCCCCACACTCTCTCTCTCCACCCCACACGCTCTCTCTCCCCCCCACATGCTCTCTCTCCCCCCACACTCTCTCTCTCCCACACACTCTCTCTCTCCCCCACACTCTCACTCTCTCTCTCCCCCACACTCTTTCTCCCTCTCTCCCCCACACTCTCTCTCTCTCCCCCACACTCTCTCTCCCCCACACTCTCTCTCCCTCTCTCCCCCACACTCTCTCTCCCTCTCTCCCCCACACTCTCTCTCCCTCTCTCCCCCACACTCTCTCTCCCTCTCTCCCCCACACTCTCTCCCCCACACTCTCTCCCCCACACTCTCTCTCTCCCCCACACTCTCTCTCTCCCCCACACTCTCTCTCCCTCTCCCCCACACTCTCTCTCTCCCCCCCCCACTCTCTCTCTCTCTCTCTCTCTCCCCCCCACACTCTCTCTCTCTCTCCCACACTCTCTCTCTCTCCCCCACACTCTCTCTCTCTCTCTCCCCCACACTCTCTCTCTCTCCCCCACACTCTCTCTCTCTCTCTCCCCCACACTCTCTCTCCCTCTCCCCCACACTCTCTCTCCCTCTCTCCCCCACACTCTCTCTCCCTCTCTCCCCCACACTCTCTCTCCCTCTCTCCCCCACACTCTCTCTCCCTCTCTCCCCCACACTCTCTCTCCCTCTCTCCCCAACACTCTCTCTCCCTCTCCCCAACACTCTCTCTCCCTCTCCCCCACACGCTCTCTCCCTCTTCCCCACACTCTCTCTCTCTCTCTCCCCCACACTCTCTCTCTCTCTCCCCCACACTCTCTCTCCCTCTCCCCAACACTCTCTCTCCCTCTCCCCCACACGCTCTCTCCCTCTTCCCCACACTCTCTCTCTCGCTCTCTCTCTCTCCCCCACACTCTCTCTCTCTGTCACTCCCACACTCTCTCTCTCTGTCACTCACACTCTGGATCTCTTATTTACCCTATATATCTTAACTGCCCTATACTACACCGAAATCTTAACTACCCTATACTGCTTTCTTCCAGATCTGGCTCAAGCTTCACACGGAAGACATCGGAACCCCCCCCCTAACCCAGAAGACAGGTAATGAACACCTCCCCAATGTATAACATTGCGGGAATGAGCGTACCTGGACATTGAGGGACTGCGGATCAGGTAAGATCCCAGGTGGGATTGCTGCTTTAGATATTGTGAAGCGGGGACATCCAGACATTGGTTAAGGGGTTCAGGAAACTAGTCATTCACACCTGGCTTTTATTTCTAGATCCGACATTTACACACACACATGTAACAAGGACTAATTGTAGTATAATGTAATACAATAAATACATTTATGTCAAAAACGAATGTTGTTCTGACTAGGAATTTATTAAATGTATTTTATTTATATATTTTATTTTAAAGCGGGGTTATGGGCGGGACTAGGGGCGGGGTTGGGGGCGGGACTAGGGGCGGGGTTGGGGGCAGGACTAGGTGGCGAGTAGATTTTTGGGTTGGGCGAGTAGATTTTTGGGTGATTTGTCGAACACTGTATGTATATATATATATATATATATATATATATATATATATATTTTGCATATATATATATTATATATACACATACAGTATACAACAGCTTGTATTTTTTGTAAATGAATTTATACTGGGCTGGAAAGACCTTGCTTTATATATACTTGTAAATAGTAGGGTGTTTTTTCATGCAGTCAACACAAGCATGATTTGAAACTATGAACTATGATCATAGCCTTGAGAAAGCATACTGTATACCTACATGAAACGTTTGAGGCTCTTTCTGGTGACGTCAGCAGGAAAGGCGCCTCCTGCACTTGTGTCAGCATACACCTCGCGCTCTTTCCTCCTGGCGGATGCCATTACAGAGCTTTGCTTTTAAATCTCTTGGTCCGACTTATTTTAGACATCCTCACTGAGGAAGGCATTAGGGAAATATTTGAACGATTGCAGAGATGACTCGGGGTGCCAACTTAGCACCAGAGACTGGTCACGTTAGCTTTATTATTATTACTAAGCATTCTCGTACGGTAGAATACTTACCAAAAACCATGCTGATACAGCATGCTAAGTCAGCAGCTCTATACTAATAGAAAGACTGCAGCTATCATCAATCTGCACTATCTCTGTATAATAACAGAAAAGGATAGCAGCAGTCTGTGATTTCTGTGCAAATTGTAACAAAGTATCTACTTAACATAAAAGAAGTAGTCAATCATTACCAGACTATCTCACTACAGCCAAAATAACAATATACAGTATCGATAGAGAAGCAATTTTGTTTTGTTTTTGTTTAAGGAGACTACTAGTCTTCAAAGCCTACAGGCCACTACAGTATATGAGACAGTTTGTTACTGTACAGCACATTAATAGTGAGAACTTTAGATATACAGTATAGTCCTGTCTCTTTTCTTTCCCCTTTTTCTCTCACACTTCACCTAGTTATACACCAGTTTTATATCAATCACTGCATCGTTATCATATATTGGAAAGGAAAGGTATACAGGGATATACCAACTAAGTAAACATGGGAAGGATGTTGATCCTGGGAGTTATCTAATTGCCAATTATTGGAGTCAGGGAGGAATTTTTTTTTGCCCTTATGAGATATCATTAGATGATATTTCTCTGGGTTTTTTGTTTGCCTTCCTCTGGATCAATATACTGTAAGTACGGATACAGAATAACGTATCTGTCATCTAAATTTAGCATAGGTTGAACTTGATGGACGTACGTCTTTTTTCAACCTCAGCTACTATGTAATGATGTAACTATGTGATTACAACAATATTTTATCTTCAATATTAAAGTTAACTTCTAAGTGTTTCACTCTACATACAGTATCTGGTATGATGGAGTAAATTGCCATGTTATAGGGATTTCTTTTCATTTTAGTGTTTATGGCCAATGGTTATATCCTTTTGTGCACCTCCTCACAAACTACATTTATAATTATAATTAGACTAAGCTGAGAAAGGGTGTTTCTTGTGTATAGTATGCATTTTTATATATCTTCTTATTTAAATAAATTTGTTGCACAGTCTGCACCATATGGGTTTGCTTTGTTTGCGTTTCCCCTACATTCTATACTTGATATATACATGTGCAATTGTGATTTTTGGGGGGTATTTTTTCTTGGGGTCCTGTTGTATATTGTGTTTTTGTGTACATTATCACTAGTAGCAACATTGGCTAGTAGGGTTAATGTCCAGTACTGTAGAAAGGGGGTTAGGTTTGTTCGTGGTGGTGGAGGTAGAGGGGTGGAATATAGGGGTAGTTGCCCCAGGGAGGGATTTTAGACCAACTGGAGTATTAAGGGTCTGGTTAACCACTTGTATGCCTTAGCGGTTGTATAATAAATTAGGGTATTGTTATTAACCCCTTGGCTACCTTAGTGAACATGAAGGCATGCCCTCATGAGCACTATGGCTTTCATGGGGTTAATTCATTATTTTTTATTGGGAAAGCAGATGCCAGGTGTTTTTTGCATTGCAATACATACCTGGTATCTTCTTTAGCATGTGGCTAATGCGAGCCAGCATTCACGGTCCAAACATACTCAGAAGTTACCATGCCGAGAATGCCTTACAAAAGTATGCTAAGGCCTTTTCAGTAGCGAGAAAAATTGAGGGTCTTTACTACTGACGCTTACTTAATAGGCACATTAATAACTGAAAATAACAAACGGTGACAGGACACATCTTACTAAACTTGGTTATACACACAAACCTATTTACAGGACTCACAGTGAGGACCCGAGGCAGAACTCTGAAGAACCTCCATCTATATCTATAACATAGGGTGGAACCATTTATACCCTCTATACTCCCTACAGTGGCATAGGGGTCACAAGACATACAGGGAAGGTGCAATCCCTTCTGCACAGTCATCCTACTTCACATGATGGGGAGGGGAATAACCTGAGTGAGTCCATACAGTAAACCCATTAAGATTAACCCATTAACTGAAATAATAGTCCCCAAGAAGGGGGCTACATGTGTGTGTTTGTACTAGATGCCGCATAAATGGCTGGAGTGACATACTGAGTCTAATCATGATAGTATAGTAGGTAATTTAATTCATTAGAGATAGCGTAGATATTGTTGTAAGACCAGGGAGATGCTTTTACAAATCACACTGTAAGCCACGTACCTGGGACTCTTATTATGTGAAGTGGGAGAAGAAGATTAAAGAATGACTTGCATTGGGAGGTGTAGGAGAGTGAGTGAGATGGAGAGGGAGATAACGTAAGGCTGTCAGGGGAACATGTTCAAGTGGAAGCAGCTGAAATGCTTCTCATTCCTGGAAAGAATGCGTTCGTTGATTGAATACAGTGCTGATGAAGAAGAACGTGTAGAGAAAGTGGTGTAAATGAGAGTGTGTGGAAGATGAAGAGAGTGGGGAAATGTTCAAAGGCCATTAACTTTGCAAAACAAAAAAAGAAAGAATATAGGAGATAAGGGGAAGGCTGTGGCTGGTATTTTATAGAAGTGACTATTGTGGGTATTGTTCAAAAGGTCAAATATCGGCCTTGATGAGAATTTCATATATATACCCACCTTGGGTGCTTGGAAAATGAAGGCAGTAAGGAATAAGCTTACAAAAAAATCAACTAATTGCCATAAAACTATTTTTACTTTAAACCTTGAGCATGTTTACAGTTGATTATAAAAAGAGAATTAGATACAGTATATTATTTGTGCTACATAACTCAACCCTCAGTCCTTTTACTTCTAGATCACTGCCCTAATAACCCAAGGATACAAGCAGTCCAAAATTGGGCTAACGTAGTGTCTACAAATAAATCACCAGCCTTCTTCTTAACATCCTCCCATCACAGATAAATAGCGAACAATAAAAAGAGTATCTAATAACATAGGAATTCCCAGAAGCCGTTGAAAGCAAAAAACTAAATATGCAATATGCTATGAAACGAAGAAGAGTAAAGCTCCTATCGAGTGAATGGCACAAAGACGTATGGGGTGATGTTTTCATGGCACAATATTTAGGGGATGGTGATCGCTCATATTAAATATATTGTGAAGCGGTCTTCCTTGTGCTGGAAACTATTTTAGTCTGATTAATTTGCCTGTACTAATCTTCTCCACCGTAAAGGCGGCAGCTTCACAACACATTGAACAGGGATCCTAGAACGTCTGACTCCTTTTTCTTCACTTCGTTGACTGATTTTCTTCACAACCGTAGGAAAGCCAGGTGCTAGTGGAACTTTTTGGGAGGGTATTGTGTTGGGATCTATGAATCAGGGTAAGTCTGGAATTAAATTGACACTAATGAAGGATATTTTTATCTGGCATTATTTAGTGTCAATGTGTATACTGTAGTGTAAGTACTTTGCTCCTATTTTGCCCCATATGCATCAGTTTGCTATTTGGGGAGTACTAATAGAAGGAATTAGGGAGAATTGACATGGTGCACATATTACAAAGTATTAAATGATGTGTCTTTGTCCCTCACTTTTTTTGTGCATCTAAAACTCTGCCAGGTCCAAGGTGGAAAAAAAAACTTCCATTTAATATTTTGTAACAATGTAATAAACACAATTAACACGTTTCTAATATTTAACATAACATTTTAAAAGTTAAACTTTCCTTCAGTTGATACAAAGTCCAGACAGTGTGTATTATTTTACTGCGCAGCATACACTGGAAGTGCTATATAAATATACAGTAAGTTATTGTTAAATAAAATAAATGATTACCTGCAGTAACAATTTTGAAATGTTAAAAAGCGATAAGGATATAGAGCCACTCCCTTTTCATGATTTATGCTTGTTGTGCTTTTTGGGCGACATGTTCAAAATTGTGGGGAGCTACTGTATATTTTTTTCCTGCTTTATGTTTTAAGTCGTTGTATACCTTTCGCTTGAAAAAAAAAAAAAAAAAACCTTAGCATATAGAAAATTAGCATAATTTCCATTACGTGTGACATAAATCAATAGCTCCCATTGCAATGACTTTGCAACACTGCGCGGAGCTTAGTATATTTGCTTGCACAAGTGTCATGTTAAAGAAATCTATATCTGTCATGTTGTATTACAAGGTTCCAGTCCAGCAGATAGTAGCGTAGTGTTCTGCGCATACCAAAGCCACTGCCTTTAAGAGATAAGAGTGTGAGTAATAGCATTTTTCAGTGCTTCCATGGCAACTGCATACATTTAAATGCCACCGCTGAATGCTTATGAATACAAAGGGATATTTACAAGATATAACAGAAAATTTAATCAAGTATAGCTAATCTTCACAGAACGTCACTGCAGGCCCCTTTTGTCCGACATGGTCAAGATAGAACGTGAGCAAACTGCTGGTGAGAGTCAATTTATTGTGGTTACATTAAGTAGAATGTTAATATCTGTATAGTCCATGGAGCAATATACATGTTGGCACAAGATGCCAAATTATAAACACATTATTTATTCACTGTATACTATGTTTATACATATAATAGCTTCACGTGTATGTAAGGTGTTATCTTAGTTGGTGTCGTTGCACTCATGCCCTCAGTTGCCTCTATACATGTCACAAATGTCCCCTTCCATAAAGTAATGATCGCCCTCTTATTCACATCAGGTATGACTGTAAATGGATCAGTCTCAACCACTATCCTAACAATTTGAATACATTCCTTCAAAATGCTTTAATGTTCCCTCTTATACAGTAGCTAAGGGGTTAAAACTAGTGAACATAAGGTGTTTGAGAAATAGGTGTAAACCAGTTATAACTAAAACATGGTGGAATTTGTGCATTATATTTTTTAATCAATGCTGAAAATTGGTAATTATTTATACACTCATGGCGCAACTAAAATACTAATTTGCGCACTCATCTTGTCCCGCCTTGACTACTGCAACTTTCTCCTAGCTGGCAATACCCTTGTCTGCCTGTCCCTAATCCAATCCATACAAAATGCTGCTGCCAGACTCATCTAGCTCACTCATCACTCCAGTATGCAAATCCCTGCACTGGCTTCCCTTATCCTCTAGAATCAAATTTTAAACCCGAGCTCACTTACAAAGCTCTTAACAACACTGCCTCCCTTACATCTAAACCCTCATCCCCAAATATATTCCCATGTTCTGCCCATGACATCCGCCTTTCCTCCTGTCTTATTACCTCCTCACACTGCCACCTACAAGACTTCTCCCGTGCTGCCCCTCTCTGGAATTCCCTACCATGTACAAAAACAGAAGAGAATATACCGCTCACTAATTAATACATGAAATTAGATAATGTGATTATGAATTTCGCCTTAATGCTAGGAGTAGCATTGGGTGCTACCTAGGTGCTGAACTGAAATGTATTTTCAAAAATAGGTATGTAGTAGTTATGGCCCCATTATTTCTCTAACTAGAAGCACACTATTGGTGCACACCGGGGCAATTAAAACATAACATTTAATAGTACTACAGTTAATATAAGTCTACACATGCAAACAAAATTGTCGTATGTGTATTTATGTGTGTATTTTAGTTAAAAGATGTACCAGGAGGTAGGTTGAGGATGCCGATAATAGCTATGCGATTTTCCAAACACCCGTATCAAATGTCCTATGATATTTATTATATGAATCATATGGCAATGTTGTTCAATGTGTTGTTAGTTTACGGATATGGAGTTCTATTATTGGTATGATTAGATATCTATAATACACTCCCTCATAAGTGGTCATTTGAGCCCACTAGAGATGTTTTAAATGGTCTAGTGTTTAAATCTCAATAAATTACTCCAAGTGAAATAATTACTCCAAGTGAAATATCCAAATCGTATAAATTAAAGCTAGTGTGCATAATTTAATAGTGATCAATAGCACAGCATACCATATAACCCACCAGTAATTGGTATACAATTGTCAAAACATATATGATGTCTATATACTGGTAGTTAAACATGCACCAGTCTATCCCACTATGTTCTCTAAGGCTAGCTAAATATAAAAGCCATGAGTTGCACAGTGCAGCTCTAACATCACTGCATCATTTTACTCCTGTGCTAAATTAATGAACACGTCATCTGTGGGATACATAAATTCTAAATACATGCAATAAATTAGGTATGGTTGCCCAATTTCTGGTGTGTGGTATGTTGGTTTACTTCTGTGTATACTGACACCTTTAATGCACAATGTTGCATATTTAACAAGTAGTGTTTCTGCATCTGCTGAAAAGCACTGACAAATAAATATGGTCCTTTAATGTGTTTCTTTTTTGTTTCCTTTGGACTTGATGTAACTTATGGAATTTCCAGCACTAAATTCCTCAGCCTAATAATAATAAGAGGTAAAATAATGAAGCGGACTCTTTATTAAACACCAATATTGCCAATCCAATGGCTCCATAGCAGCTCCTGGCAAACGAGATGAGTCGCCCATCTCACTGGAACTCCTGCGGCCTATATAGCATTAGGGACATTTTTGAAGTGTCTAAAATTTGAGCTCTGTAAATGGCGCATACCACATTCATCACACCCGGCAGTGCTTGACAATTTTTCTCCCGCACACCTGCAGATGTCGCATACAGCCTTCAAAAATTATTTGCCTTGAATCGAAATCCCAAAGACCCCATCTGACACTTCGTAAAGTGTGACTGTTAAGGAAAGTACAGTAGGCAATATGTTGAGCTGAGGCTGCAACATTGTAACGTGTTTAATTTGGGGAGTGAACACTGCCAGAAATACTACAAACTTCTCACGAAGCGGGGACTCGATCATAGACGTGGTCAACTGTTTAAATCCAAATGCAAGCACAATGTCCAGCGTAGGGCACGCAGCAGGCTTCGTAACACACTTACTCACACGTGCTCTTTTCCTTGGGACAAAAGTCCCTCCCATATCAAGACTGGCTCTTTTCCCTCGATTCTCATTGGACATTCCTGTAAAGGCATAGCCATATTGTCGTGCCACTGGGTTAAGCGGGCTCTCCATAATAGTTACCCCCAGGGCACCTTTTACAAAATGTACTCTTTTGGCAGGAAAAAGCAACCCACCTTAATCTTGCAGATTTTTTTTTAGCTGGAAACTTTCTTCCACTTGCAGAGTGCAGAAAAACACAGCTGTCTTGGTGGGAAATGTTTGCACAATATCCCCTACCACTTTTGCAAACTCTTTTTAGTGGGAAAATTGGGCCCACTTTCTGCTGCAAAACTCTCTGTACAGGACACTCATGCAATGCAATACTCAGCCATTTGGACAGTGAAATTTTTAACTCCTGCTGCACAAACTTGACAAACAGTCCTTGAAACTTTAATTGTGCAAATTAGCTCCACTGGCGGAAAACAGCAGTCCCTTTTTCTGTTGCAACTTTTCTTGAGCAGGGGAATTGGGCCCACTATAATGTCTTCAAAATTCTCTTAGCAGAATAACTTTTACAATATAATCCTAACTCGTAGTGCACAAAAATGTTGACCTACAGCCCTTAATACATGACCTATGCAGAAAACGTTCCACTAACAGGAAACGACCATTTCTGTTTTGAAAAACAAAAAACAAAAAAACTCTTTGTGGCTTGCTTTTAGTGATTAAACTCTTATACTTCAGTCCCCATCTCCGAGACTTTGCCAGATCGTACTCAACACTGTTATCTTGCACACATTGGCTCCTAATACATAGAGGCTGTCAGGCCCCGCCGTTGCGATGTTATCATTCGACACCAGCGTGTTATTGAAAGTCTGATCTCCAGGTTCAATGCCTCAACCAACATGGCTGAGATCTGTGGTTACTTTCTCTTCGCCTCTACCAAGATGGCCAAAACCAGCAAGCATCCTTTTTTCACCCACAACTCCAAATACAGAAATGGTTTTACTCGCCCCATTCCAAGATGGAGGATGAGATGATACACTAGGCCTCTATAAGATAGCCATTTCCATCCATCCAGCCAATCCCCAAGCAAGGTGTCCGGACTTCGTTTGTTCTGCTTTTGCCTTACTTTCCTCCTGCCCTGATCTTGTACCGTGACCCCAACTATGCTGCTATACCTGGGTTTGTGATCCGGACGTTCTCCCCCTTCCGGTTCTCAGTCCCAAGTCCGGGGGTCAGTTCCATATCCTGCCTCAGCCCTGCAGGCCGGCCTCTTGGTCTGCAAAATAGTTTCTTTGACCACAGCTTGCACAATTCTTTTCTTAATCTGTGAAAACTTGCAAAAATGAGTTCCCTTCAGCGAGAGAACAGGTGAATCACCGCCTTTGATAACAAGCACTTGCATGAATAGTCTTTAAAGCAAAACAGTTTCCACAGCGGGAAACACACACAAAAAAACTCTGAAAACATTTCAACGCCCTTTTCTTCACATTAGCAGTTCAAAAACCGCAAAAATCACAAAATATTTTCTTCTCTCCAAAAGTTCCAAAAAGAGCAAAAGCACAAAAACCTCTCTTTTGTATGCCCAGCACCTCATTGCGCGCCAAATATAACCCTAATCAGGTTGACTATCTACTGTACCTGGCAGTGCTCAGTCTCTCATACCTGTTTAGGGTGCTGGGTAGGTGCAGGCTGGGTGTGGATGCTTGAATGTAACAAGGATGGGCACCAGGAACTTTTATAAAACATATATTACTTTTTTGGACATCCATCAATAATGCTTCACAGACAATGACAAATACTTCACACGACTGATAATTCGTGGCAAATAGTAATATGCAGGATATATCCCCTTTAAAGCTCTCACTCCTACGCTTGGGAGTGATGCCCCATGTGAAATGGACCTCTCTGGAATACACTTCAGGTTGTGGAATTAGGAACCTGCTACTGTGTACCGCATACTTCTTCCATAACAACAAAGAAAGTGTATTCGCTCAACCTCTGGACATTGAAAAAATAATAAGGTGCACTAAGGGAATTACAGATATAGATCAAACACAGAGAATGAAAGCCCCTAATTGAGTGCCCTCGGTATTATGGAGATAATGGAATGTGACTAATAGTTCAAATATAACTTTGAATAGATAAAGTTAGAATTCATGGGTCATAAGAACAAACAGAGGTGCAAATCTTAAAATCGGAGTGAGGCCTGTAATCAGAGGGTCGTCTTATATTGCAGTGCAACCTCTGTACCAGTCATGGGTGAACTACCATCAGCAGACCTGTTTAAGCACAGATGATGGATAGTGTTTATCAGAGGAGATGGGAAATCCGAGAATCTATCAATGCATGTAGTATTTCATATGGCCAGGGCATTACACTGCAGTATAATTATACATCAGAGTGAATTCTGTGGGACCTTTGCTTAGGATTCCATTGTCATTAAGACTCTAGCTCAGATCGGTATATCCTGGCAGAGTGTCTATAGTGAATAGATGCTGATGGAACGCTCTCTAACTTTTCCTGTTTATTAACTGCTTATTAGCAATTTTTTGGCGACAGTATATACAAGATCATGCAAGCCCAAAATGTTAACTCTTGTCAAATGTCATCCTCTTTATACTGAATATCCCCCTCTTTCCAGTACTTCGTACAAGACATTTGAGTTCATTTCGATAGCCTCTCTAGCTCGCCGAGAAAGAAGATTACTATACACATGAAGAGAGCATAGTAATCATTACTAAGTCAGGGGTCACTGAACTATGGATTGCAATATTCAGTAGAGTTATTGCACTTATTGTGAAACCCCAGGCATGTCCTGATTATTCTATCCGCCTCCAGCCATGGACCGCGTTGAAGAATGCTTACCCTGCCTTTGTTTACCTGACCTTATTTTCATTACCTACTCCAAACCATTCAGCTTCACATTTGCAGTGGTCACCATAGACTATTATTGATTCTTTTTAATCAGATAGTTCCAAGTGTTTCTATTTGGTTCTCTGCCAACCACACTTTGTTGATTGCAAAAAATTGACACATCCCTGACGAGGTTCAATAAGCTCATAAAAATACAGCGCAAAAATGTATAGTGGCCTTTCTGGAAGTGAGATCTGCTCAACAGATAATGTAAGAAAATCAAGAGTCTCCGATGATTAAATGCACTTGGGGACGGAGTGTCATTCATAGCAAACCGAGCATTAGTCCTTAATATGTGGTTGTTCTACAGGTACATTACCCATCATTTTATTAAAATAGTATGCACCAATAGACCCATATAAAAAATATGCAAATAATTAAAAAGTACATCAAATACAAATTAAAAACAATACACTGTTATATACACTATATAATATAACTTTCCTAATAATAACAAATACCTTCTCTAGTAGTACTTTATGTTTCTAGTGCTTTAAGTGAAAGTGTCACTCAATATAAAAGAATAATACTGTACAGACACAAATGGTTGTATTTATCAAAGTCTTCCAGCTGAACAGTCACAACGGGCATTAGATTTCTCAAGGAAAAATACTCCAAACCAGTGGCATTTTCCTCTTTTGCATTTTTCCGAGTATAGGTTCTCAGTTTTGCAGCCAAGAGACTTTAATGAAGGACCCGACATGTGTCCCTATCCTGGAAATGTTAACTCTCAAGCACAAGGGCTATTTATCACTGTGTCCCAGCTGCACAACAGCAGCAATAAAAAATCAGGCTTGTCAAAAACATAAATCCAATGGTTTTCTTTTGAAAATTGCCCCATATTCACTAAGCAGCATTATTTCATAAGACAGCCCATTCATTTGAATATGCTGTTAGGTGTCTTCTGGTATGAGGTTTTTTTTTATGTTGTAGCACTTGTGACAGAGTCACTGACTCAGTAGGCTGGAGCAGTGAATTAAGAGACGCTGCAGCCAGTCCACAGAGCCTTAATCTCCTCAGAGAAAGAGCAGCAGCTGAAAACTGATTAATCATGAGCTGGGCTCCTGAGTTAAACAAGGAAGTGGTTTTAAAAGACACAGGAAGCTGCTATGCAGAGAGACTGCTTTACTCCACAGAGAGAGGGGGAAGTGAAAGTTCTCCCAGCCGGGGAGAGTCTGACTATTATGGACCCTAGGACTGAAAGAAGCAGGCCTGTGGAGTCCAGCTGGGAATCACACCCAGGATAAAGACAAGGACTGACAGATAAGCAAAAACACTTTATTGTTACCTTGTTCCATATGCCAGGACATGTTTTGGCTTGGGAAGCAGCTTAGCTGGCCATGCCGTTAGTTATGGTGAAAGCTATGGTGTAGTTAGCTTTCCCTAAAGGGAATAGGTGTTTAAAGCTTTACACAGTGTCTAGCGTCTTACTGGCCCTGCGGCGAGGCCGTTTTGCCACACACCGCTTAGTAAATAAGGTCTATTATGCCTTGATAAATCTGGTGCTGTTTTTGCACCCAAAATCTTTTGATAAAGCTTCTAGCGGCTTATTCCTAGTGGCTGTATTGGCGGTATCACACGGAAAGTCCCATGGAAGTCAATGGGGCTTTCTGTGTGAAAACAGCCAAAACTGCTCACATGCATCTTATAGAATAGAACAGACAGAATGTGAAGCA
>NC_134487.1:26133537-26213537 GCF_040206685.1 Ascaphus truei
TTAGTTCATCTAGATCTAAGTATTCCAACAAGTGGGCTGTTTTAAAAGAAACAGAAGCCACATTGATTAGTAATAGCAAATAAATGACAATGGTGTCTCAAACTCCCACCCACTGTTAGAGATGGGCCAATATATCAAATATTTTGAAGAAATCTTGTTAATATTTGCACCACCAACGGCGAAAGAGAAAGTTTTAGTTTACTAGTCTCAAGTGCTATATATATCTCCCCAAACTAAAATGAGCAGAGGTATCTCTACATGTGTTGTTTAAGGTGTATTTGGGGTGGTATATATAGCAATTAGGACAAATAAAATAGGACTCTCTCTCTATCTCTGTCTTGTGAATAAATCCTATGTTGGCAAATAATTTCCCCGTCTCTACCTGCAGTACCGTAAAGAACATCACAAATCAAAGATGGGTTCTATAGGACAAATAAAGATATCACAATTGTTCATATTTATATTTCATATCAAATCACTCCGCTCCACTTTCCTTTGGCAACGGATCATTCAGGGTTGCATGAACTCATGCTTGTGGATCTGAAATGAATTGTCTAACCTTAAAATTCCTGTGTGCAGTCATTCCATTAATGTTTGTATCTCTGACACAAAGGTTATACATCATTAAGGTCCAACAACACTGCCCCAACAGTGCCACAATGCTTTCTTAATATTAACAATATATAAACAGCGGCAAACAAGTGTAACAAGGCAGGTGGCACGAGTACTGGCAGAGGGGAGGAATGCACAGCAGAGCAGATGTCACTATGAGAAGTATAATGTCTGCCAGAGTAAACCTAATATTGTCTAGCACCTTTGCACAATGCCAAACTGCTAAAGAAGTCATTCAGACCTTAGCAGATGGACATTCATATATTCAGACCAGATGTGTGTGCATAAAATGTTTACTCTGAACGGCCATAATTGCTGAAATCAGGCTTTATTGATACCTCTACGACCTACTTTATGTGAAAATAAAACTGCTTTTTAAGAATTATTCTAAATCAAAGATACATTTATGTACATCTGAATCACTATAACACTGATATAAAATGGTTATGTTCAATGCTGCCGTTTCAAGGGAAATGGAAACAAAAATGTAACAGCATTTTTGTTTATTATGAGAAACAAGCAAGATAAATAACATAGTTACATAGTAGATGAGGTTGAAAAAAGAAATTCGTCCATCAAGTTCAACCTACAGTATGCTAAATTTAGATGACAGATACTTATCCTATATTTGTATTTACAGTATATTGATCCAGAGGAAGGCAAACAAAAAACCTATGTGAAACTTCATCTATTGATATCTCATAAGGTAAAAAATAAATTAATTCCTGACTCCAAATATTGGCAAACAGATTTCTCCCTGGATCAGCATCCTTACCATGTTTACTTGTTTGGTATATCCCTGTATACCTTCCTTTTTAAAAAAAAAAAAAGATGTTCAATCTTTTTTTGAAGATATCTATTGTATCTGCCATCACAGTCTCCATGGGTAATGAATTCCACATTTTAACTGCCCTTACTGTAAATAACCCTTCCTTTTGTTGCTGGGGCCATCTTCTTTCCTTCAACCTTAGGTATGACTCTGTGTCATTTGTACTGCCCTGGGGATAAATAGTTATTTTAAAGCTCCTTCTATTGTCCCCAAATATATTTGTATATAGTTATCAGATCCCCTCTTAGACTCTAATATAAACACATCTAATTTAGATCCTCTCCTCATAAATCAGATTATCCATCCCCCTTTATTAATGTTGCGGCTCTTCACTGCACTTTTTCTAGCTCTATAATGTATTTTTTATGGAGTGGTGCCCAAAACTGTACTCCATATTCAAGGTGTGGTCTTACTAATGCTTTATAAAGGGGCATAATTATGTTTACTTCCCTTCAATCCATTCACCGGTTAATGCAAGATAAGATCTTGTTGCTTTTGCAGCTACTGCTTGACTTTGGGCACTATTGCTAAGCCTGCTGTCTACAAGCACTTCTAAATCCTTCTCCATCAAGGATTCTCCTACAGTAATTTCTCCCCATTTGATTTATAAATTGCTTATTTATTTTTGTTTCCCAAATGCATAACCTTACATTTGTCCGTATTAAACCTCATCTGCAATTTGAAAAAGGGGGAGGGGGGTTGGGAGTGATCAACTTAATGCAATACTAGTTGACTAAGTCACTAAGATATAATTAACAAAAGTGATAGTGAGTGGGTGCAGACTGTGAACTGCACGTGAATCAGCAAAACGAGTGAGAACACTTGATCGTGGACTCTAGATACATTCACTTAATTGCACACCACAAAATGTATAATATAGCTTTTAATAAAGTGTATTCTTACAACATATATCACTGAATGTGTGTTCAACGGTAATTAAAAAGTAATAAAGTGAGGCAATAGGCCAGAACCTCCAATCTATAATAACGTCAGACAGAAGAAAATGACTGTCAGATGGGTAGGTATAAGGCTGACTAATTATATAGAGGTATAATAACCATTAAAACCGGAGACAGTATCAGCTGTAACAACCAATGATAGAATGGTAAAAACTAAACATGGAACAAATAGATGCTACAATCATGTAGTATACCAATAAGGGGGTAGCTAATATGTAAGATAGCTGGCAATCAGTAGTCCATAAACCCAGTGAAAGAAGAGGACAATTCATACAGGAGCTGTATATATATATATATATATATATATATATATATATATATATATATATATATATATATATATATATATATATATATATCATATATATATATATATATATATGATATATATATATATATCATATATATATATATATATATATATATATATATATATATATATATATATATATAATATATATATATATAATATATATATGATATATATATATATATATATATATATATATATATATATATATATATATAAAGCAGAAAATAGCCGTGTTAGTCCAGTTGCGATAGTGCAGAATAAATGAGTTCTTCAGTATTAGGTGATACCTTTTTTATTGGACTAACAATTTATGTCATACAGTATATATATCAGCGTATGTCCCATCTTACCTGTTTTTCCCCACATAGGATAACTACTACGTAAGCCCTAATAAATTCCTGGCCGTAGTGGGTTAATCTATGGGCATTATACAACTTTTGTTACATTGCTTATAATTCTGATATGATGCCTCGGTCCCTTCTGACTTTAAGAATCAAAATGCCTGCCTCTTACTTTCCATTTGCTCCCCTACCTGTTTATTTAGCCACATTGGTTTAGACTTGTTTCTTTTATATTTATTACCCAAGGGTATACACTGATAAGGGTACTTTTCTAACAATGTTTTAAAGACTCACCATTTATCTTCCACGTTTTTCCCTGCAAAAACATCATCCCAATTTATTCCTTGTTGATTAGTCCTCAGTTTACTAAAATCTGCCTTTCTAAAGTTTGTTGAACCCAAGTAATATGGTTTTTGATAGTTCATTTCTGTCACGCCTGTATGCCTGCAGACCAAGCTAGACCCCAGTACTGAGGTGGGAACGGTATGATACCACACACCCACAGCAGTGGGAGCAAGCCCGGAGTGTGGTATAGCTTTGCTGGGCCTGTTGGAAGAGTTGTTAGTGTATACTTGCAATGCTTGGGGAATGTCCGTGAGAATAGTCGTGTCCGTTTGCCAATGTTCAGGGAACCATAGGGTAGAGTCGTCAGAGGGCAAGCCAGGTCCTAGGAAGCCAGAGGTCAGCAGAGTCTTATGCGGAGCAGGGTTCAAAGGGGTACCAGAGAGCAGAGTAGTCCAGGGTAAGCAGAGGTCAAAGCCAGGGAAATCCAAAGTAACACATGAGCAGATAATCACAGGAGCACAGAGGGAGCACAGCATAGGTCAGGTACACACAGGGAAACAGGAACTATGCAGAGCGAGGAAGAGGTGGACAGACATGGATTATAAAGGACGGTGCACCAATGACAGAGAGGGGAGGAGTAGAGAGAGAAGTGGGAGAAGCTAGAGATAGGTCAGGGAGAGAAGAGGAGGAGACAGAAGGGGCAGTCAGGGGAGTGGCCTGGACATCTAGGGAGGCTGAGATAGGGGGAACCTGATAAGAAGGGTCTGTGCGTGCCCCCCCTGTAAGCTGGGGATGCACGCGCACAGGTTGCAACATAGGCGCGGCCCGCACGGAGCAGGGGAAGACTGCAGGAGGGGGACGGAGCCAAGAGGAGGGGAATGCGCGCGAGGCCTGTGCCCGTGCGATGGCCATCAAAGGCAGAGAGGAGCATGTACGCGCGTCCTCCGTGGGCTGAGGGAGTGCACACACCGGACGCGTCACCAGGCGCGTGGAGCGTCATGCCGCGGGCACCACGCGAGGAGGAGGCAACGGGATGGATGACACCACAGGGGAAGGTAAAGGAGCTACCGCGGGGGAGAGGGAGTGGGGAGGATCAAAGCAGGGGCTAAGGGAGCGCGTGAGTGTGCGAGACCTGCGGAAACGCGCTGCGGCAAGGGGAGAGAGGTAGAAGGTGAAGGAGAGGAGTGGGAAGGAGTGGAAAGGGTAACAGGAGATGGGAGAGAGGGACAAGGAGAGGAAAGAATCTCTTGAGTCGTCACGGTATCCCCCCCTTGAGGATCAATCTCCGAGTGATCCAACCACGGCTTAAGGGGGAATTTCTGGTGAAACTGAGAAAGCAACCTTGGGGTGTGGACGTGATGTGCCGGTACCCGGTATCCTCAGGACCGTAGCCCTTCCAGTTTACCAAGAATTGAAGTCCTTTTTTGGAGACATGCGAGTCGATGAGAGACTGTATCTCGTACTCCTGTTGACCCAGGGTGGACACTGGACTAGGTCTCCGAGAGGGATCCGGGAAATGAGGGCTGGACACAAATTCCTTAAGGAGGGAAACGTGAAAGACTGACGGAATTTTCATTGAGGGGGGAAGCTCGAGGCGATAGGCTACAGGATTAACCTTCTCTAGGATTTTGAATGGTCCCAAGAATCTAGGAGACAGTTTGGGTGAAGGAGTTTTGAGCCTAATATTTTTGGATGACAGCCAGACCAGATCACCAGGTTTGAACGAAGGACCTTTTTGGCGGTGACGATCAGCCTTGGTCTTTTGCTTGGCCACCGCAGACCGTAAGGACTTGAGAATCTTTTTCCAGGATTCTTGCAAGTTGGTGATATGAGAGTCGGCTGCTGGAACACCAGAAGGAGAAGGTGAGAGAGGGAGACTACTGGGTGAAAGCCACAGCTGATAAAGAAAGGAGACTCCTGAGTAGACTCGTTCTTTAAGGAATTAATGGCAAATTCAGCCCATGGTAGAAGATCCACCCAGTTATCCTGCGAGTCAGAAATGAAGCACCTTAGGTACTGTTCAAGAGTTTGGTTCATCCTTTCAGTTTGCCCGTTGGTTTGTGGATGATATCCAGAGGAGAACAAGAAAGGAGATACCCAATCTTTGAGAGAAAGCTCGCCAGAATTTTGAGATGAACTGGGACCCACGGTCTGAGACGATAGAAATGGGCACGCCATGCAGCCTGAAGATCTCTTTGGAGAAGATATCCGCTAAGGTGGCCGAGTTGGGAAGGCCCTTGAGGGGTGTAACAGGGCAGTTATCCCTGTTCAAGTAATGTGCCTCTAATCCAGCAGTGTGGTGGTTAACTGCTGGTAGTCAATTAACAAACACCACCTGCCTGATTAGATTGCTTAGAAAAGCCTGTCTTTTGAGACAGGAAGTGAGACTCCTTAGCTCACACCTGAGCTGAACTTGGAGACACTTGTCTTGAGCCCTGCCAGAAGAAACAGCAGAGCTTCTTTCAAGACACAGGGGAAACTTCTAAACCTGAATGCTGACACACCCTGAGGAAAAGGGAGCTGAACCAGGGACAGAAAAGATTTTCCCTCCAAACCACAAGGAACAGATAAGACTTTCATTTATGAGACTTTCTATATCTGCTTATTTCATGCTATATGTTTGGGGCTGGGAGACATGCTTATCTAAGGGAGTTGTGAACTGCATAGTATTTCACTAGAAATACTCCCAAGTGAATAGAAGCTTTGTTTATCCCTTGTTTGGATGGTTTCCTGATGTTAAGGAAACAGGCGCAATAAAAGGCTTATTTAATTTCACTATAATCAGTCTCCCTTGCATACCTCTGTGAGCGTCCGCCTACAAGGGGAATAAAGTGAGCCTGCTTTGAAAATCTATCAACCACGACCAAAATAGTGTTCATCCCTTTGGACACAGGCAGTTCAACGATAAAGTCCATCGAAATGTGTTTCCAGGGTTGTTCAGGAATGGGAAGGGGTAGCAGAAGTCCAGAAGGCGTATGATGGAGGGTTTTACTCTGGGCACATACGGGACAGGCGGAAGTAAAATTGTGAATATCTTGATTCATCTTAGGCCACCAAAAAGTCAGTTTAATGAGATCAGCTGTCCTCTTGAAGCCTGGATGACCAACTGCTCTAGAGGAGTGACCCCAGAGTAAGACTTTATGGCGGAAACGTGGAGCCGCATAGAGACGTCCTTCTGGTACCCTGAACCTGCTAGGAATATGTGCTTGTGCCTTGTGGATCTCGTCCAATACATCAAAGTTGTTAGTCGAGACTATGCACTTGGCCGGGAGAATAGGTTCTGAGATTTCTTTAGCCTCGGTCTCAGAGGCAAACTGATGAGAAAGGGCGTCCGCTTTAACATTTTTGGTACCAGGAATGTAAGAGATGGTGTAGTTGAAGCGGGAAAAGAAGAGTGACCAGCGAGCCTGGTGGGAGCCCAAGCGACGGGCACCCTCAATATATAACACATTTTTGTGGTCAGTGAGAATGGCGATTGGTTCTTTGGAACCCTCTAAAAGATGTCTCCATTCCTGGAGAGCCAACTTAATGGCCAAAAGTCCATGATTACCGACATCATAATTCTTTTCTGCTGCTGAAATTTTCCGTGAAAAAAAACCACAAGGATGGAGTTTCTCTTGGGGCGAAGTCCTCTGGGACAGAACTGCGCCACCTCCTACGTCTGAGGCGTCAACCTCCAAAGTAAAGGGGAGGGAGGTATCCGGATGACGAAGGATGGGGGCAGACACGAACGCCTTTTTGAGAGTCTCAAAGGCTGCGAAGGCCTCTGGTGACCAGGATGAGACGTCGGCGCCCTTCTTGGTCAAGGCGGTAATGGGAAGGGCAATGGAAGAAAAATGTTTGATAAACTTCCTGTAATAATTGGCGAAGCCAAGAAAATGTTGCACAGCCTTGAGCGAATTAGGGAGTGGCCAATCAAGGACCGCCTTCAGCTTCTCTGGGTCCATGGAGAAACCTTGGCTGGAGATGATATAGCCTAGGAAGGCCGTGGAAGCCCGGTGAAACAAACACTTCTCCATCTTGGCGTAAAGACGGTTAGAACGAAGCCTGGAGAGCACAAGTTTGGTATGTTGAATGTGTTCCTCCAGATTTTTAGAAAAAATAAGGATGTCATCTAGATAGACAATGACAAAGGTTCCCAAACGTCACGGAAGATGTCGTTCATAAATTCCTGAAATACGGCCGGGGCGTTACACAGCCCAAAGGGGATAACAAGGTATTCATAGTGTCCAGAACGTGTGTTAAATGCTGTTTTCCACTCGTCTCCCTCTCTTATGCGAATAAGATTATAGGCCCCCCTTAAGTCCAGTTTTGAAAAAATAGAGGCCCCTTGGAGACGATCGAACAGTTCAGAAATGAGCGGAAGTTGATACCTGTTTTTCACCGTGATCTTATTGAGTCCGCGGAAGTCTATGCATGGCCTTAGAGATCCATCCTTCTTCACAAAAAAAAAAACAGCACCGGCAGGAGAGGTGGAGTTGCGAATGAAACCTTTTTCCAGGTTTTCTTGAATATAAGTAGTCATGGCCTCGGTCTCCGGGATGGAGAGTGGGTAAGACTTAGACTTCGGCAGGACAGTCCCAGGAATGAGGTCGACCGGGCAATCGTATGGGCGATGAGGAGGGAGGACGTCTGTTTGTACCTTGTTGAACACGTCCAGGTACTCATGGTACACGGCAGGCAGGGACGAGCGATCGGCGGGTATGGAGTCCAGACCAGAAAGCACAACCACGGGAGGATCCGCTGGCATAGTATCTGCAGACGTGGGCCACTGGATGGGCAAGGTACCGGACCAATCAATGCGCGGATTGTGGAGTTGAAGCCAAGGCAATCCTAATATAATTTGTACGGAAGGAGACTGGAAAACGTCAAAGACAATTACCTCCTTGTGACCATCAGCCAGGGTCAAGGTAAGAGGAATAGACTCCCAGATGATGAAAGCCGGCTGGAGTGGTCGTCTGTCGATGGCCTCAAGGGCAACTGGGCTCTTCCTTCTAACCATGGGATTTGATTCTCCACTGCAAACTGCTTGTCCAGGAATTTACCGCCCGATCCGGAATCTATGAACGCTTCGACCTTTACGACAAGGCTGGGACCCTCCAGCGTGGCTGGTAGCATCAGCTTCTTTGGGAGAGCTTTGGAAGGAGAGGGGTTAGGAGAGACAGTACCCAGTAGAAGCCCCTCTACCTTTACTGGGTGTGCCCGTTTCCCGGCTTCAAGGGACAATTGTGGAGACGATGTTCCGAGGAAGCACAGTAGAAACACAGCCTGTTCTGACGCTGCTGCGCTCTCTCGATTGCCTGGAGTTGTTGACTGCCGACCTGCATAGGTTCCGAGGCCTCCAGGGCCAGGAGAGGAGTAGCGACTGACCTGTGAGAAACAACAGAGGGAGAAGAACGGGAACAGTGTCTCTCGTGTCGTCGCTCCTGCGTGCGCTGATCCATGCGTACGCTCAGGGTGATGAGTTCCTCCAGGGATGCAGTTCGGGCGTGAGTAGCCAGATCATCCTTCAGCATATCAGAGAGTCCGTGCCAGTACGCGGCTGCGAGCGCCTCATAATTCCATTGGACTTCGGCGGCCAGCGTACGGAATACGATGGCGTATTTGGCAGCTGAATTTTCGACCCTGAGAAACATGGAAGAGGGAGAAGGCAGCTGTCTCGTGCCATGCAG
Organism: Ascaphus truei; assembly: GCF_040206685.1. Lineage (NCBI taxonomy): Eukaryota > Metazoa > Chordata > Amphibia > Anura > Ascaphidae > Ascaphus > Ascaphus truei. Next base: position 26,142,549 of record NC_134487.1, read on the forward strand.
GGGTATCAAACACAAGTTGGAATTCACTTCTGAATAAAGTATAGTCTTGCGTTATTTCGCTTCCACGCTCCCATAGGGGAGAGGCCCAGGCAAGGGCATCTCCGGTGAGTAGGGCGTAAATATAAGCAATCTTAGCATGGCCAGTAGGAAACAGAGAGGGAGACATCTCAAACTGCACCTCACATTGGTTTAAGAACCCGCGGCAGTTGAGGGGGTTCCCATCGTAGCGATTCGGAGAGGGAATCCGTGGGCCAGGACTGGCGTAAGTATTGGCCATTGTTGGCGGAGAATCCGTGGAACCCTCCTGATGGGTGAAGGTGGCTAATTGCTGGGAAACCGTGGACAGCTGATCGCTAACAAAGCATAAGGCCTCTATGGTAATACTTGTACCCACCTCAGGGTGGTCTGCGTTTGTTGGGCTCTGCATAATCTCACGCCTGTATGCCCGCAGACCAAGCTAGACCCCAGTACTGAGGTGGGAACGGTATGATACCACACACCCACAGCAGTGGGAGCAAGCCTGGAGTGTGGTATAGCGTTGCTGGGCCTGTATGAAGACTTGTTAGTGTATACTTGCAATGCTTGGGGAATGTCCGTGAGAATAGTCGTGTCCGTTTGCCAATGTTCAGGGATCCAGAGGGTCGAGTCGTCAGAGGGCATGCCAGGTCCTAGGAAGCCAGAGGTCAGCGGAGTCGTATGCGGAGCAGGGTTCAAAGGGGTACCAGAGAGCAGAGTAGTCCAGGGTAAGCAGAGGTCAAAGCCAGGGAAATCCAAAGTAACACAGGAGCAGGTAATCACAGGAGCACAGAGGGAGCACAGCATAGGTCAGGTACACACAGTGAAACAGGAACTATGCAGAGCGAGGAAGAGGTGGACAGACAGGGATTATAAAGGACGGTGCACCAATGACAGAGAGGGGAGGAGTAGAGAGAGAAGTGGGAGAAGCTAGAGATAGGTCAGGGAGAGAAGAGGAGGAGACAGAAGGGGCAGTCAGGGGAATGGCCTGTACAGCTAGGGAGGCAGAGACAGGGGGAACCTGATAAGAAGAGTCTGTGCGCGTGCCCCCTGTAAGCTGGGGATGTGCGCACACAGGTTGCAACACAGGCGTGGCTCGCACAGAGCAGGGGAAGACCGCAGGAGGGGGACAGAGCCAAGAGGATGGGAATGCCCACGAGGCCTGTGCCCGTGCGATGGCCATCAAAGGCAGAGAGGAGCATGTACGCGTGTCCTCCGTGGGCTGAGGGAGTGCACGCACTGGACGCGTCACCAGGCGCACGGAGCACCGTGCCACGGGCACCACGCGAGGAGGAGGCAACGGGACGGATGGCACCACAAGGGAAGGTAAAGGAGCTACCGTGGGGGAGAGGGAGTGGGGAGGATCAAAGCAGGGGCTAAGGGAGCACGTGAGTGTGCGAGACCTGCGGGGAACGCGCTGCGGCAAGGGGCGAGAGCTAGAAGGTGAAGGAGAGGAGTGGGAAGGAGTGGAAAGGGTAACAGGAGATGAGAGAGAGGGACAAGGAAAGGAAGGAATCTCCTGGGTCGTCACAATTTCAAACGAGATCATGTTATGATCACGGTTACCCAAATGTTCCCAGACTTGAATATTTGTTATTACTTCTACATTGTTCGATATTACTAAATCCAGTTTTGACCCTCGCCTGGTTCCTCAATAATTTTGGTCATGTAATTTTCTTTAAGAACCCCCAAAAACCTTTGTTGTAATGCTAATCTCATTGCCCCAGTCTATGTCTGGATAATTAAAATCACATCAGTTTTGATGTCTTCTCCATTTGCATATGGCACAGATGTTCTGATTAATAATAAATGGTGAGATTGACCATGATTAGCATTGATGCAATCATTTTAAATCAGTGAAACTCTCTTGACTTCAGATAAGAAATTGATACCTGTGAGCACGTGACCTGCATATGGGACAAGGGTTAATATACAGTTCTCTAGCTTGCCCACTTTCACATCCCGCAAATGTCCCTCAAATGAGTAATATCTCCCCTCATTCCCCTCACTCCATCCCAATACCATCTGTCACGAACAACACACTTGTGAGCACGTGACTTATATATGCAACCCGGGTTAATACACACGGCTACACACGGCTACTCTAGCCAACTCACCTTTCTCCTGCACAAGGTACTTTTAATTAGTTCCAATTGACCCCTTACTCGTTTTTCACCATCCAAGAAATATGCAGAAATATGCAGACAAAATATGTAATTATATATCTGCCAGGGTCTAAGGTCAATGTTTATTAATGACAAACAATGCACATAGCCCACAAACATCTGTTGTAGCAAAATGTGTTTAACAATGTAAGTTACTCTCTACAAAGCATGCAACAATTCATTCAGAGCCCAAAGCATTACTTATTAAAGATTGTTTTAATATATAAAAATTCAGTGCTTTAAAATACAGAAAGCATTATTACACGAACATAAATCATGAACAGTTTCTTAAAATAAAAGAATAAAACACAAGTAGAAATACCTACACTTTACCACCTGTCATAGGTTTTTCCCAGAGAGGTCACTGGTACGGGAAAGATGAGAACTCACGTGTCTGATCCCAAAACATACCTCTTGTTGAATTTTAACTTTAATAACTTATTGCTAAGCCTTACGTACCATTCTTGTCCCATTGTAGCAACATGAGCCGACCCCTTTCGTTAAAAGATTTCGTGCTGACATTTGTGACTTAAGCAAAAAAAAACTCCTCTAAAAAAAACATTTCGTATTTGGCTCAATATATGAAAAACTTCATAACTTAATTTCTATATTACTTGTAATAATTTGAACGACAAATGGATACCTGTCCCTTGCCACCTCCTAAATGTGAAGGGTTTGGCATAATTTGATTTTTTTAATTGCAACATTTTCACATTTACAAACATCTATCCAGTATACTTCAGAATAAGTGTCAGGTCTGTGATATCTTCATATTTTTGAACAGGAGGGTTACTCACTCCCCTTAGCACTCTGTAGAACCCATGAATACTTTAAAAGTACCTTTAGAAGTGTCCTATTTACTTGAGTGTCGGGTGAGTCGTCATTTAATCCCATCTCTGGCAAAACAAATGCCATAAAACAATTTATTTGTGTTTTTAAGTCAAACTGTAGCCACATTAACTAAAATTCTTTAATTAAAATTCTTAATATTCCCACCATTTTATTACAGATACAAACATAACTGTGTCTAAGATCAACACAAAATGAGCACTTGCTTGAGATATGGGACACTTTACAGTGCTACAGTGTTCCTACACAGAAGAGATTGAGAATGCCACTGTGATTTAAATGTGATCACTTCTAGCATTCAGTTACAGGGTAAAATATGAAGCACTTGTGGCTGTTAGACTAGAAAAGGTTACATTTTAGGACTGATAAACTGGTAAAACAACATAAAGCCGTTTAGAAAAAAATGGGGTTTGAAGAATTGAGCCTTATATTTCCTAATTCTGTATCTAACTCTACCAATAAATAAAGGATTTAACCATTCCCAAAACATTTTTAATTAATTTATTTTGTAATTAAATACTGCATGATTTATGGTAGTACTACCCCTGTGTTTGAATGTATAGTTATATCAGAATGAAGCCATTTTCTCCAACATTTTTGATTTGCTTCAATTTGTGCCAGTGCCATATGTATGGAGCTTGTTAATCTTGCTTCTTACATTTGGCACTGATCTTTTATGAGCGGAAGTTAATTCTACCTCAGACCTGGTAAATTTATTTGATACACAGAGAAACGAAAACTGGACTGCAAGTTTGGAAAATCTCATAGTATTGTGCTGATGATATTCCCAGCATTACTCCTCCAAAAAAGACTTTCCATAATGCTCACTAGCCCAAGCGGAGCTAAACCAAGTCTATGGGGCCTATTCTAGTAGCCTTGATGAAATCGTTGCTACATGGCAGGTTTGGCATGTTACCGCCGGACGTCTTGTCAGTTGAGTTATCACGTTATTTAGAAAGACTCTGAAGCCATGCGATAGGAAAATGCCCAAACCGTACGATGAGCAGTGATGTGATCTCAGCCTCTCTCAAAAGTTCTCACCCGTGCGCTCTGCAGTGTTGTGGGCTAGCTGCATAGAGAGCTGCACAGAGAGAGCCGCCTCTCCCTGCACGTATCGCGCCAGCGAACGCAGGGTTTTAATTTTTTTTTAATACTAGTGTACGTGAGCAAAGTGTCTACAGAGCAGAACCATATTGAATTCAGGTCTGGGGACCCCCTGCTTCCCGAGATACACGCCCTGTTATGGGGTGCCAGTATCTTCTATGCATTTAAATGTCCCGGTGACGTGACGCGGGACATTGAAACCTTGCATGGGGATACCGGCTCCCTATAACGGCGGCCTATATCTCATGGAACAGGGGGTCCCCGGACCTCAAATCAACCGGTTCTGCTCCGGAGACCCCCTGCTCACACAAACTAGTATTAACATTTAAATAAAAACAGCTTAATTACCTTAGCGGCTATCCGCTAAGGCAATGAAGGGGTAAACTTGAATAGCCTGTTTATTGGGGGCAGAGGGGGTGGATGAAGGAGGTTGTAGCCCCAGGGTGGGTGGTTAGGCCGGCCTGGAAGGTTGTGGGAGGAGTTAACCCTTTCACTACCATATCGGTGGGTACCACTATGGTAATGAAGGAGATAACCAGTCCTGCAACCCCCCCGGTAGGCCTAAACACCACCCTTGGGGCAACTACCCCCTTCATCCACCCCCTCTGCCCCCAATAAACAGAAATAAACACAACAACCTACTACCCACCTCCTCTACCCCCAACAACCACTCCCCCCTGCCCCAACACATACTATGATCCAGAATAGTGTTTATTTAATTATATTCTTGTGTTTTGGGATAACATAATTTTTATTATTTTGCTGTTTTGGTGTTAGATTAATTTTATTGATGTGTAGTTTAGGCTTTTTGGTTCTTTTATTCTTTTGGTGTTTAGGTGCTTGTGTATTTCTTTGATTGTTGTGTATTTTTTGGCCTGTTGAATTTGTTTTAGGTTGTCCATTGACTGCTATAGTTGCTTATCATGCCCATATTACAGTATATGAGTAGGATGTACCACTGTGCCAATCAATGGGTAGAGGGTAGAGAACGTGGCCCTGGGTGGTTAGGCCTCCCAGGTGGGTAGTGTGGAAGGGTGGGTAAACCCCTTAAATACTATAGCAATTAACACTAAGGTGATTAAGGGGTTAGAGGCCGTTAGATTGTATTTTTTATTCTGTTCTGCCAACGGAGGACATGGACCTGGAGGATGATGATGAGGATGATAATGTGTAATGTAAACCCCTGAGGAAGCCAGAGTGGTGAAAAGCATAGGGCAACTGTTCGGTGTACAGAGTAGGAGTTAGAGACTGATATTTCGATCAAGAATGGAGCCGGCATCCACAGCAGAGAAAGCAGAGATCTCGCGAGACCAGGAGACCAGGGACACGTGATGCAGAAGTGAACGAGCAGTGGATACAGATACCGTTGGATCGGAGCTGGGCTGAGTGGGAGAGACTCCGTACTGTTACTCTCAATAATCTGCCGCTAACTTTTATTCAAAGTGTGAGTTTGTTACCTGTACAACATAGGTCTTTTATATTTTTATTAAATAGTTTTACCCTATATTGTTTCCTACAATTATCTCCTACCTATACTGTAGTTATCCTATCAGACGGAGGCTGAGTATCTGGTACAAAACCACTTGTATCCTACAATAGCGGAATCAGATGTGGAATTCCAGAACCAGATGACAACGTTGAATGGGTTTCCTGGAAATTCTAAACCCCAAGACTGTTCCTGCCTACAATTGATAAAGGCATTAACTATCCTACTAATTGTGAGTACATAACTTACCATCCTTATTTGGTCTTGTTTAGACATACTACCCTATGTTATTTCCCCCCCCCCCTCTTCTGTATTTTCTTGCGCCTAGATCATTCTTTGTCATATATATCTATAGATATATAGATATATATATATATGTCTCGACATATGCGCTCGCCATGGGCAACTGCATTTGGTCCGCAGGCGGGTCTCTTACTAGCGGCGGATGCAGCGGCGTAGTACAGCGCTCTCCCGGCATTCTTCAGCAAGTTTTGTCCTCCCCTCCAGCTCCCGTCAAAATGGCTGCGCGGCATCAAATTACGCCATGTTGCCATGATGACGGGACGCTGCGTGGCATCTGATGGCCACCCTGCAGCATGACCAGAGAGGAGAGGAGGGGTACGCGCGCGCTGGTCTGGAAGTGGGAGCACGTGTACAGACCCCTCACACAGAACACGCGCTGTCACCGGATAGGCCCATAACTCGGCATGGATCGGGTATGCGGATATATGCGCTGTCACCCCACACCTCCCTTCAGCCTCCGCCCTCCTCCCCCTGTCAGCTCCATCAGTGAGCAGCAGCTGGGCAATACGCGGCGGTCAGCGGCCACTCCACTGTGTTCCCCGGCTCACCTCCCAGCACAGCCGGCACCTGTGTCACGCTGTCACTCCGTCTGACCCGGGACACCACACCTCCCGCCCGCTTCTCCGGACACCCTCACCAGGTGTGTGTGTGTGTGAGAGAGAGTGTGTGTAAGTGGGAGAGTGTGTGTATGTGTGTTAGTGGGGGAGTGTGTGTGATGTGATATTTTTGAGCTCTCTAGGGGTTATGTTGTATCCAGTTTAAGAATAAAGGAGTAATTTTACTGTGAGCCTCCTCCTGGTTTTCTGGCAGTGCCCTTCTCCATTTCCTTTCCTGCTTACCCTTGGTGGATCTGCATGCCATTCGGAACCGCAATTGGACCGCACTGAGGACCTGGGAACCTAAGAGTGAGTTGCCCTAGTGGATTCAATATTTATCAGCTTCTTAAGGGACATTATTTGTACTATATATGTGTGCCATAGAGCACTAGGTACTAGTTCCCTATCCCTTGCCAGGGATGCTGTATATATATCTTATATAGTGAATGGTCCAAGCGGAGATTCATACTTTATGAACAGTATTCAATCTGCCTCTGATGCGCTGGTCACCTTTATCTATTAAATAGTTTTACCCTATATACACCTCCCTTCAGCCTCCATCCTCCTCCCCCTGTCAGCTCCATCAGTGAGCAGCAGCTGGGCAATATGCGGTGGTCAGCGGCCTCTCCACTGGGTTTCCCGGCTCACCTCCAAGCACAGCAGGCACCCATGTCACGCTATCACTCCGTCTGATCCGGGACACCACACCTCCTGCCCGCTACTCCGGACACCCTCACAGGTGTGTGTGGGAGAGAGAGTGTGTTTGTAAGTTGGAGAGTGTGTGTATGTGTGTTAGTGGGGGAGTGTGTGTGTGTGCGTGTGTGGGTGGGGCAGAGAGAGAGTGTGTGTGAAAATGGGAGAGTGTGTGAGTGTGTGTAAATTGGAGTGTGTGTGTAAGTGGGAGTGTGTGTGTTTGTGTGTCTGTAAGGGGGAGAGTTTGTGTGTTTAAGGGGGAGATGGAGTGTAAGGCAGAGAGAGATGGGGGGGGGGGGCGAGAGACGTGTGAAACAGGGCTGGCAAAAGAGGGGGGTGAGTGTTGGGGTTCCCCAGAAAGTCAAATTCGAATTCTGGGGTTCCCCACACAAAAAAAGGTTGAAAACCACTGCTATAACTCCCTGTTCTGACCTACCACGAGTACTGCTGTCTCTCTCCATATTGCACCTGTGGCGGTGCTGTGGCCTCCTTCTGCCCCAGCCCGCCACTATTTATTGAGTGGGATTGGGGGGATTATTGTGTGGTGTGGCATATGGGGGGATTATTGTGTGGGATTTGAGGTTATTGTGTGAGATTGGGGAAGTTGTGGGGCATTGGAGGTGGGGGTGGGGGAGAGAGAATGGGGATTGAGGGAGAGAGGGGGAGAGAAGTGGGGGTTGAGGGAGATAGAGAAGTGGGGTCAAGGGAGAGAGAGAAGTGGGGTCGAGGGAGGGAAAGAGGTGGGGGGGAGGGAATATCTTATTATGTCCCCAATTCTTTCCACCTCTCTGTCCTTCTCCAGCATTCTTACTTTCTCCTCACGTGCCAACTGACTTCCTTACTTTTTTGTCTGTTTTCTGTGTAAACTTTATAGCTATCTGAATCTCTTTATCTGCCACCAGGTTATGTGCATTTTGTCACCAGTATGATGTCACATGCCAGATATATAGCCTACCAGGTACAACACACAGTGGCTGACTTGCTTAGAACATTTTTAATAACTCATAGAATTAAAAATAGTATTTAATTGTATCCAAACATAGACAAAAACCTGATCCTTGATCTCGGGGACCATTATGCAAAATGTGGTTACGATATCTTAAGAGGTGTCCAAATGCATAGAGAAGAGACATACAGCTTTACAAAATACTGATATAGTAAATGTGTATGTACAGTATGTATACACATATACACCTACAATATACACTACATAGCACTGAACCTTTTGAAAGAAGGTACACCTAGTATTGTGTCCCTTTATACAAATGTAGCCCCTGTAAGAAATAGTGGGCTACCTATCCTTCTCCTACTGGAGTAAGCCCTGTTAAGGGCAGGCGCCAGTAGTAATTATGGGTTTTCCCCCCCACCAAGCCCTGCTTGAGTGATAGAGGTAGGCTCCTGACTCTGTGGCAGGCCTGAGACAGAGGGGAGGTCCTGCTGACATCATAAGGGGCAGGGCTGTATCTATTTAGTGGGCTGCTCCTGTGTGTGTCTGGGTTCAGTTGGTGAGAGTTCAGTCTGTGTCAGTCTGTTGGAGAGTGGAGTCTGTTGGAGTTGTGAGAGTGGAGAGTGCTGGAACAGAGAGAGCATGGTCTGGGAGTTCAAGGAAACAAGAGAGAAGACACTCAGCCATACTGATTAGAGCTGATAGCACTGTAGTGCTGTGGACCAATACCCCTCACCCTGCTGAGGGGGTGAGGGGGGGAGATCTACCCACACCCAGAGAGTATATCCTGGAGGTGGTGGTTGGGGTATTGAAGCCCCAACAGCCCAACCTGCTAGGGTACAGCCTGGAGGAGAGGAGTGGAGGAATATACCTGTACATTTGGAAGCACTGCTGTACATGAACTGCTGCTGCTACTGTGTGCTGTATCATTGTTACAAGGACAATAAAGACATTGCTGCATTTATACAAAAGACTGTGTGTGTGAGATTGGAATCTCTCGCCTTGGGACCAGGGCTTTCTCTGGGAAGATTCCAACCTATCCCCTAGGTTTCGCCAGAGAATGGAGGCGCTGCACCACCACCACTAAAGATGAAGGCATATACCCCAGAAGCCTGGTCCTGTCATCCCCCACACAAACGCGGGAGACTCAGGCCCTCCTGTTCCAACAGGTATGCACTACCATAGTACATTTAGCCAGCCCTCACTACACCTTAGAGGCACGATCTGCGACCGGGGGGGGGGGAACATGGGCTACATTTGGAGGCGAGCTACTGAGATCCAGAACAGGACAGGCTTTCAGCAAGGCAGAGCGGGAAGAGTGAAGTGCACCTTCCGTGCAAGTACTGGAGAGAGTAGGGCATGTAATACCAGGGGTTGTCAGGGGAGCGTGGTTTCCCGCAGAGTACGCCCTGGGTGCCCTAAGAGGGTATTGTAAGATGGGTGTGGAGCTATTGCTGTTCTAGTCCCTTGAGGCAGATAGTGTGAGGCAACTGGGGGGGTTAGCCTGTTAACTAGTCCAGTGACCATGGCCCAGGGCCCACACTATGAGTGGCCAAAAGTAGGAGACGCCCGTACTTAGGGAGATGCCCGGTACACTAGCCAGCACCCACATAAAACACACCACAGAGTACTTGCAGGAACCGTCAGCGAGTGCAGTGCACAGAGAAGGAGTACTATCTAGCCTGGGGTATGCCACATCATATCAGTGGGTAAAGCACAGAGAGAAAGCATGCAGAGAACGTTTAGTGAGCAGTGTGAGAGCAGTCAGTGTCTAGGAATGAGTTTTGCACTAGACACTGAGAATAGCGGTGATATACATTTGGAGGGCTCATCAAAGATGGCGGCCGTCACTACATGTGCTCCGCGGAGCATGAAAGACTTAAAAGTGGCGACCGCAGTGCCATCCACGGCCCAGCAGTTAGCAGCCGAGTTAAAATGGCGATTCCCACCAATCCTGGAGCACGCACGTGAATCGTGCATAGAGACTGTGAGAGAAATGTGGAGGGAGATGTGCAGGGGTTTGGCGCCAAACCCAGATCCCCTGGAAAAGGAGCGGAGTGGCGTGAAAGCCGAAAGCCCACCCACCTGTGCTGTGACTGGCCAACAGACCAGGCCACGTCACACTGAACGAAGGAGTGCCCCTCCTCTTGTTTCCACCAGAGGGAGGGGGCACAAGGAGAACCAATCAGAAAAGTCCTCCCCAGCGAAGGGAGGGACAGGAAGTGAGAGCGAGGAACTTCACTTCTGTCTGGCATTCGAAGAGCAAGGAGCTGAAACACTGAACTGTTCCACCCCATAGCCAATAATGTCCGAGCTAAGCATGACCACTTTCCAGTTCCCAGGAGGCTTCCTGGTAGTGGAACACGACGGCCGAGAGAACCTCCGGTGCCTGTGCATACACTGCAGGACACCCGGACCGGCCCCAAGCACGAAGGCACGATGCCCTTAATGCGGCACGTTCTACCTGTGGCCTACCGAGCCATGGCCAATGATCAAGACCCCTCAGGGTGCCTCTCCGGGAACACTAACGGAGGTGGCGGAGACGACCGACGAGGCTGCCCTAGTTCCCTGCACCCCTGCCGAGGTGGGAACCAAGGCCCAACCAACTACAGAGCGGAGATCCGGCGGAGAAGAGTGTAACCGCAGTGGAGGTACCGGAGCGGGCCCGTTTTGTACCACTAACCACTGGCGGGGCCGCAAAAGACCCAGGTGACTCCCTAGCGGAGGATCCGAACAAGTCGTCTTCAGAGGAAGAAGATGGCGTCTCATCGGTGGTGATTCGCCTACCGGCGAACCACCCCAGCTGTATTAAAGATGGCAGTACACTTACCGGAGAGAGGGAGCAGATGAGTCCGGACACCTCCCGACGGCGAGCGCTGGTGCGGCCTGAGGCCTGTAGATGTCCCACGGCCGTGGTGACTCCCAGTGCAGCGGAGGCGGCGTCGGAGAAGGATCCAGAGGGACCCGAGTACATCAGCCTGCAGCGGAGCGGTAAGGAGACTCCACCACCCCCTTACTCCCGCCTGGCGAAGAAGGATCCTGCAGAGGGCGAGAAGGAGAGGCTTGCGGCCTACTTACCCGTCCGCGGACCGGATGATCTACCACCGCCCCTCCCGGTCTTCGACGCACTTCCGGTACGTGACCACGGAGCGGATGGAGATTCCGCGGGCGGCAACGATGACAACACTTCCGGTTCCCGGCTGGCACGGAGGACCGGCGGCCATCTTTGCGGCCCGAGGAGCCGCCATGGTGGCTGCACTTGCCAACCTTGACCGCCACGGCATTCACAGAGGAGCACGGGGCTCAGCGGAGAGAGCAAGCAAGAAACTGCCCACTGGTCGCGGGATTACCCGCTTACTGGACATTGAGACGGACATTACCCCAGCCCCCGCCCCTAGCGCCATTACCCCGGCCACTGCCCCTGCCCTGTCACGAGTCATGACACCGGGACCTAGTGGGGATAAATTGAGTAAGAATCCCAAGTACTCCAAGGATTTGCGGGATTGGGAACTAAGTGACGAGGGATCTGATGGGGAGGTACCATATGATACTGTGATACGTATGCCTAAACATGTACCTTTTTCTCCTATGTCTAGAGGGGGGGCCCGAGGGTCCCTTACTACTGTGGAGGCAGGGCCGGTAAGCAAGGTGGTTTCCAAAATGAATCCTACCAACTACATAAATGCCAAGGGTAGACGCAGCTGCTCGCGCTCTACAGAGGCGGGTACGTCCGGTGTCTCATCACAAGCCGAGTCAGAGACAGGTACTTCTAGCCACATGTCAGAATACGAGCACCGTAACAAGTGGTTGGCACCCCTGTACACTGGGTACCACAAAGGTATGGACCGCACCAGGTTCCTGTTGATCAGGAACAATATAGTTGATCATTGGTGGGCGGTAGGTGTCTATACTCCTGAGGAGGTGGTGGATGAGTTGGAACACCGATTTTAGGAAATAGAGCAAGGGATCATCATGCCTAAGTGGCCTAGTATATTGTACGATGACATTGCTCCTGTAGAACCGGAGTTTTTGGTTCTGCCAAGCAGGGCGGGTCCTAAGAAACTGCCTAAATTAAGCAGAGCAGACAGAGCCATAGTGTTTAGGTTTAGGCAGTCCCATGGGTACGAATACCCTTATGGGCCTGAACCCATAATGAGGGAAATAGAGGAGAACAGAGATAGTTGGCTAAGAGCGGCCGTACAAGAATATTTGGGGACAAGGTTTGGTAAGGCGGGTTACCACAATAAAGACCGTATCAGTGAGGTTGTCCGGGCCTGAAGTGTGGGGCGGTGCATTTACATGCACAGCGTGATATACCGGCCAGAGTCTGGGTCGGTACAGCCCTACTATATTACCATAACTGACCATAATGGGAGGAAGGTACGAAAGCCTGACCCAAAACATTATCGTTTGTGGTTCTCCCCGTTGGGAGTGACTGTTACTGTTACGCCACCTGGTGGTTGGCTCAAGAAATAACCTGCCTTGCAATGTGTTTGTTTCCCAGGTTTGTTCTCCGCAGGATGGTGCTGCTAAAGTTAGGTCCAAGTGGGGACCATTGGATTCCACCAGAGGGAGAGTGTAGCCCCTGTAAGAAATAGTGGGCTACCTATCCTTCTCCTACTGGAGTAAGCCCTGTTAAGATCAGGCGCCAGTAGTAATCATGGGTTTCCCCCCCACCAAGCCCTGCTTTGAGTGATAGAGGTAGGCCCCTGACTCTGTGACAGGCCTGAGACAGAGGGGAGGTCCTGCTGACATCATAAGGGGCAGGGCTGTATCTATTTAGTGGGCTGCTCCTGTGTGTGTCTGGGTTCAGTCGGTGAGAGTTCAATCTGTGTCAGTCTGTTGGAGAGTGGAGTCTGTTGGAGTTGTGAGAGTGGAGAGTGCTGGAACAGAGAGAGCATGGTCTGGGAGTTCAAGGAAACAGGAGAGAAGACACTCAGCCATACTGATTAGAGCTGAAAGCACTGTAGTGCTGTGGACCAATGCCCCTCACCCTGCTGAGGAAGTGAGGGGGGGGGAGATCTACCCTCACCCAGAGAGTATATCCTGGAGGTGGGGGTTTGGGTATTGAAGCCCCAACAGCCCATCCTGCTAGGGTACAGCCTGGAGGAGAGGAGTGGAGGAATATACCTGTACATTTGGAAGCACTGCTGTACATGAACTGCTGCTGCTACTGTGTGCTGTATCATTGTTTCAAGGACAATAAAGACATTGCTGCTTTTATACAAAAGACTGTGTGTGTGAGATTGGAATCTCTCGCCCTGGGACCAGGGCTTTCTCTGGGAAGATTCCAACCTATCCCCTAGGTTTCGCCAGAGAATGGAGGCGCTGCACCACCACCACTAAAGATGAAGGCCCCAGAAGCCTGGTCGTGTTATCCCCCACACCAATGCGGGAGACACAGGCCCTCCTGTTCCAAGCAGGTATGCAGATATGTAGCCAGCCCTTACTACACCTTAGAGGTCCAATCTGCGACCAGGGGGGGGGGGGGGAACATGGGCTACACAAAGAACTTCAAAAGAAATATATTCTATACTTAATGGTTGTTAGACATCACAGTTGTTAAATTACATCTTAAAACAGTAACTGACATATCCCATACCACCTATTAACATATTGTAATGTGGTATATAAAAAGTGAAGGATGTAAGCCGAGTCTGTGCCCTTGTTTATGCAGGTATTTTTATTCCCACTGCAGCAATATGTCAAACAAACAGAGTGCACCACATATGCCCAGCATAAAAGAAAATAATTTGGTTTAATGGTAATATCAGTAGAACACATTTTCTAATCACAGTCTTGTAGTTTACCAGATGTTCACTTCCACAAAGAACTGCTTAGTGCTTAGTTCGCAAATTCAGCTCTGTTAAACAATATTTCAATTATGGTGGCATTTTTTGTAGAATGAGCTGGCAGAAAATGTGGCATGTACTGTGTAAATACTGTGTATATATGTGTGTGTGTATATATATTGGGAAAAAATGTGCACGTTGAAATGGTTCTCTAAATGCATAGAAGCCAACTTCTGAAAATTTTCTTCAGGGAGGTTTTCTTTTTCTGTTCTTACAGCAAATACAATTACCACTTGTGAGCACATTCACATGTCTCAGAGAGGTCTGCAAACCTGCCTTTCTCCATCATCTGTTAGCATACAATGCTTTCACTGCAGCCAGGGATTCTGGGAAATGAAATGCAAATGAGCATACAATGTGTCACTTTTTGCTTCTTGTCCATTTTAACATAAACCCCTAAAATGGACAAGAAGCAAAAAATGACACTCATTTGCATGTCATTTCCCAGAATCCCTGGCTGCAGTGGAAGCACTGTATGCTAACAGAAGATGGGGAAAGGCAGGGTTGCAGAACTGCCTGAGACATGTGAATGTGCTCACAAGTGGTATTTGTCATTTTGTTTACTCACCATAACTTATTTTGTGTCTGTTCTTACACAAATAGTTTGCCTGGAGTACAGGAAAGGGCCTTTGCAAAAAGTAGCTTAAAGAAGAATGAGTGGCATATAAACCCAATGTGCTGTTGTCACGGGAGACCAGAGGTTAACCCAGGAATCAAGGCACCAGACAGGACAAAGCAGTTTGTAGACGCACGTTCACAGAGGTACACAATTGAAGACTTTATAAGGTGAAATTATAACTAGGCTTTATTGTGCCTTTTCCTTAACATCAGGAAACCATCCAAACAAGGGGGAAACAAAGCTTCTATTCACTTGGGAGTGGTTCTAGTGAAATACTATGCAATTCACAACTCCCTTAGATAAGCATGTCTCCCAGCCCCAAACACATAGCATGGAATGAACAGATATAAAAAGTGTTGTAATAAAAGTCTTATCTGTTCCTTGTGGTTTGGAGGGAAAATCTTCTCTGTCCCTGCTTGCTACCTTTTCTTCAGGGTTTGTCAGCATTCAGGTTTAGAAGTTTCCCCTGTGTCTTGGAAGTAGCTCTGCTGTGTCTTCTGGCAGAGCTCAAGACATGTCAGCTCCAGAGATCTGTGTTCTCTTGGTCAGTCTCTCCTGGGAGACTCAAGAACCTCTCCTCTGTCTCCAAAGTTCAGCTCACACGTGAGCTAAGGAGTCTCTCTTCCTGTCTCAAAAGACAGGCTTTTGTAAGCAATCTAATCAGGCAGGTGGTGTTTGTTAATTGACTACCAGCAGTTAACCACCACACTGCTGGATTAGAGGCATATTGCCTGAACAGGGATAACTCCCCTGTTACACAGTTCAATAAAGAATTTTTATTACAGCCGGACCCAGCGAGCACAACACAAACAACACAAACACAGCTATACTCACTAAAACCCAGGCATACAGGGGGGAATCCTATCGAGCTAGATGCTGAGAGCTACATCAAATGCTTACCCAGGGCTTGCTTCCACTCTCTGATGAGGTATGGGCAGTCTAGACCTCTCTGGTGCAATTTGTGGCAGAGCACTTTCAAAAGCCCTTCTGAAATATCCTGCTCTCCGCTTCTCTGACACAGCTACAGTCTCGTAGCACAAAGCACTTTCAAATTTCCTGCCTGGCAAAGCTCTCGGCCTCGTTTTCGGGAGTCTCCGGTAAAGCCTCGGAGGAAACCGCTTAGTTCACCTCCACAACAGGATCTGAATGAACTGTGGAGTGCTGATTGGGTTGCTCTTTTCTAGATTCCCCGCTACCATAGGAAAGCATGGTAGATGGGCTGGAGACCAATCACAGTATGATGCTTCTCACAGACCAAGCAGGCGGCAAGGGCTCATCTGCATTGGTCAATCAGGGCTGGGGGCGGGATTAGAGTTATAGGGCTTGCGGAAGGAAATACAAACGGGTCAATGGGAGCAGCACCTTCCAGAGGGACTCGGCAGTGGCTTCCCCCAGCCGACAGGATACCTCCCGCTGGGCTGGCACCACTCTGGCTGGGGAGGAAACCAGCTGCTCCGGTTTTCGGGCGGATGATCCTCCGGTCCAATCTCCACCCTGGACACTTTCTTGTTTGTCTACTGCCCCTCTGCTCAGACACCAGCCCCAGCAGCAGCCATTTTCTCTGAACATGTGGCCGGCACAAAGGATTTCTCAGCCTTGCATGTCCAGACACTTTGGCTCTGCTTTATTGTTGCAAAAAAAGTTCATTTTTAGGCATACAATACATTTTAACACACAGGAGTAAAGAGTACACTTTTACATGGGCGGCAAGGGGCTACAAGGCATGTAAAGGAAGGGTAGCTCAGGGGTCTAGTGGCCAGATGAGCTCCAGGGAAGGACATATAGGGGCTAGGGACCGGCTTAACCTTTATTTTACTGGTCCATGGGCCCCTTTCCATCACAACTGTACAGTATATAAGGACTATTACAGTAGTTCCAAAGAAAGAATCTTGCAAAATAAGCATATGTAGCACTGCTTCCCCCCCTCCCCCCCTCCACCCTCTGGGAGATCTTTCCTAAGATACAGGTGTTGTGGTGCTTGTTACCTGTGAGGGTCCAGGAGATGCTGAGGGTCTGCATTGGTATGGGGAAACAGGAGAGGCTTTTGGTGATCTTTAAGGTTCTTCTCATCTTGGTGTCAGCGCCTCCAGTCAAAGCGAGCTCCAGCATAGCTAGAGACAGTCCCCACCATGACAGTCTTCTCTCAATAGACTGTTACTTAGGCAGAAGTATATAAAAAGGATTCTTTATTGAAGCAGCCACTGCAGTTGATATTACAGCGTATGCGTCATCTTTTAGGATGTGTCCCAGACCTCTGGATGGTACCGGCCTTACAGCAGTCTTGAGGCCTTGTGCTCTATTCAGATCTTAGGGAGACAATCAACCCCAGGAGGGGCTGAAGGCCTGTATCTCTCTCCCAGCCGGGAGAGACTCAGAGCTCCACTCCTCTACCCCATGAGGGTAGAGCTGGGCTGACTATATTTTGGAACACTTCCTCTCTAAGGCACAGAGGGGAAGGGCACAAGGTCTGCACCATGATTAAACAAAACACAAAACAGCGCACAACGCTCATCGTGAAGTAAGAATGAACAATTTATATTAAAAAGTAATTCAAGGTTCTGCGTACATCAGATAAAGGTAAAACAGGCATGTAACTGTAACTATGACAGTTGTTACCACTCAGGTATCTGGACACAGGAGAAGGCTGCAGCGGATCACCCAATGTCAGGAATCTGCAGTCATATCAGGCTGTGCTTTCATCTGCTGGGCTCTTTAGAAGCGGAGGGTTCCCTTTAGGCTTCCACGTAATCCAGGTAGATAAGTCCCAAGCTCCGTTTAGGAGTAGCTGGTAGAGGGACAGTCTCACCGATCAGGGTCAGCTCTGCCTCCCACGCCAGCTTCACTTAACCAGCAAAGTGATAGAATACTAAGGGTACTAGTAGATCAATAAAAGTATAATTCCAACTAGTTTCGTAGCAACTATAAAGGCCACTTTATGCGACTTCTCTGTCCTAATGAAGCCTTTCACAGATGATAGCCTTCAACTTAAGCTCCATCTCATTAGCCTTCCAAGGCCTAGATTGACAAAGCTCCCCTAAATCAGGGCAAATAACATGAGGTTACCTAAAAAAAAGTATCAGTATCTTATTTTCCCTGAGTTACCGCTTAAGGTAATCATATGCAAACATTATAGCTGTAATTGGGCTTATTAGCACAAGGTAAAATAGTCTTAGTGAAGCTGGGCCCAAGTGCTGAAATGTTTCCAACAGACCAACATATTGGGTCATTCCTCTCTCAGTAAGATAATTGTGGGGGTTTTACGTGTTTTTGGAGCAAGGGTTCATAAGAACATAAACAACTCTGAATTATTAGCTATTGCATCTTGTTTGCTTTGATGGGCAGTATTCTGTCTGTGACGATTCAATTGCAGTGAGAATGTTCTCAGGAAACATAACCCGTTTATTTTCTGAACGCTGTCTTTGTGACTTTCTTCTATGTAAGCATTTTGTTTGCTAAATTGAATGCTATTATTATTCCCTCACATTTCATTGCTCAGTCACTTGGAAATATCTTTGTCCTTAGGTACTGTAATAATGAACACATGGAAATAACAAAATTGTCATCTATGTTTTTACTATACCAACAATTACGTATATTGCTGTAAGCTGGCGACATCCAAGAGGCAGCTCAGCAGCAGCTATCAATTATACATCTGCTGCATTTCGGAGGCAGATGGCAGTTAAATTGCACACCTACAGTAATATACTTTGCCCACTTCACATGATCTAGCTCTATTGAAATGATGCCTTGATAAATCTATGCTGTGGAAGGTTGCCAAACTTCAGTGGAAATTTTAGGCAGAAGGACGGGGATTTTCAATTTTAAAAGTGTAATTAACAAAACATTTAAATTGTCCCTCTAAATAAGTGAGTAAACTCAAACAGAAAAAAACAAACATCCATCTAGTTCCTGCTAGATCCCTATAAACAAGTTGCTAGCTTCTGATCACCTGCTACGGTCTAGAAAGAGCTCCCTAAATGCAGTCCTTGGTAGAAACCATCAGTCCAGGTTTTCAAATTGTGTCTAATTATCACTTAATCTAGCTCTAATTATCACTGTCACATAATGCCCTAATGTAACGGATCGGGGGACTCGTCACCCCAGTTTCCACAACCTCTAACCACCCCTCTTTCCTTCGTCCTCACTCTCTCCCTTCCGCCTCTCACGGCCGTTCCTCGTAGCGGAGCGTTTTGCGTGCTCTGACGCGCGTTCGGCTCACGTGCGCGGCCCCCGCACTGTGCGTGCACATTCCCGGTCACTCGCTACCCTCCGTGGTACCCGTATCCCTCGGTGTGCGTCTATCACCCCAGCCCTTGCATTACCTGGCTCCTCCGTCTCGCCTTCCCTTCCGCCTCTGGTGCCGAGCGTCTCCCCGGCGTGCGTCCCTCGCGCCCTGTGACACGCGCGGTGCACGCGCATAACACACTTACAGGAGAACCTGCGTTACTGTAACTGAATCTGTTCTCAAAGCTAATCCCCTGTCCAGGCTACTTAACCTATTTACCTTTGTGAATTTTGGACACTGGTGACTGTTGAAAACCCCCAAAGACATGAAACTGACAAATAAGAGTATCTTTGAACATACATGTTGTGAATCTTTTTATGTAACTTGGCAAAAGATAGCAAATATGGATGGAAATTGGCAAATTGTGCTAACAACCTGATAGAGAATGATGTATACTGTTTGATACTGTGTATGGACATAAAAACCATGCCCAAACATTTCACCATTGTGTGAACTTTTGCAAAACAAGTCAGGATAGATTCTGAGCAAACACAGGTGTTTCTTGTGCTAGAATAAAAAAAAAGGAACACAAATACATTCTGATTCTAATTGAATAATACCGATTTCAACAGGTCAGTCTGTGACACTGCTAATGTTGCAGTAAGTGAAACTGCCTTCTAGAAAATGAAACCCCCCATTCTATTACAATTTCTTGCCACTTCATCAGCAAAACAGTCTGAAAAAGAACATCTTGTTTAACCCGTTAGCTACGAATGGTGTTTGCCACTTTTGGTATACATGGCTTCATGTCCAAAAGTAACCCAATGAGCCTGCTTTGGGGGTAATAGAATAAGCCCAACAGTGTATGATTCATCAATACTTCTTGTGAGATGCATTCCCCTATCTCAGTAGAATATACCCATTGATAGCTCAATCGTCTTCCAAATTCCAATCTTTCCAGTACATAACCACCAAATCTACTGTATACAATTTTAAACACACACATCACTCATCTGCTTTTGAACCAAATCTGTTGGTTTATGTAGCTACTACAAAGCAATGTCTTGGAATATATCATATCAGCGTTACCAGGGAATCTTTTGGACTTATTTGCAAACCACCATGGCCAATGTCACAAGTCATCACTGTAAGACACTGGACAATTTGGTTAAGGGACCTAATTATTAAAGTGCGAGAAAATCAGTACACAATCACTTGAAGGAACACAATTTGTAGAATTACAAATTAGGAGTTGCATAGAATAAGAATTATCCATGGAAAAATATTGCTACAAAATAACCTATTTGCATGCACTTTTCATGACAAAAGTAGTCAGTTCTCACCACAAGTAATATAATATATATATGGACAGAAAGGTAGAAGTATATATATATATATATATATATATATATATATATATATATATATATATATATATATATATATATATATATATATATATATATATATATATATATATAGATATAGATATAGATATATATATATATCTCTATATATATATATATATCTATATATATATATATATATATATATATAGATATATATATATATCTATATATATATATATATATACTTCTACCTTTCTGTCCACTCCATAATAACAGCTCTCCCCTTACAGTATGTAACAACAATTGCTAACATATTTGACATGTGCCATGACATATCTATTACACATTCGCCTACAGTACTGTAACGGTGTTTCCCTGGGCCCATCTCATGTTGACTCCCCCCTCTGTGGAAAGTGACCCATGTTACATATGGTGTAGTGTGGTGCACCTGCTGGTTTACAGAACTCCATCTCTTCCAGACCCCCGGTGTAGCAGGGAGGAGTCTTTGAAAGAGAATCTCTATGTGCATCTTCTTCCTGAATAACTCCACAATCAAGACAGAAGCGTTCTTTATCTTTGGCATCCTTTATTAACATCATCATCAGACAGACTGCCCATCATAGCGGCTGGTCTTCTAGCCACTCATCTCAGGTTGCCAACCCAAAGGAAGTCCCAGGACATCACTCCTAGTCAGGGCCCTAGAAGCTGTCCTTGCTCTTCCCTTACTCCCTGATGGAGTAAGGGGAATAGCCTGCCCACACCTCTCCCCTAAAGGAGGGCCACAAAAGCTGCAAAAGCCTTGACAGTTTGCTGGGTCAGACCAGTCTCACTCAGGTGGGGTGAGACACTACTAAATATAGGAAATTCTGTGCACTAAATAGCTCCAATAGGCACCACCCCTGTGTCACTGTAATTGGACACAGAGCTTGATGACACTTCCTTCACCAGATACTACACAGCACAGGAGTGTGAGGGCAAACCCCATGATTACTCCTGGCAAACCTGCCCTTAACAGGGGTTATTGCACAGGAGGAGAGAGGCATTTAACCCCAAAACTACACAGGGCTACAGTACCTAAATCAATCTCGCCAGCAGCGTTTTTTTTTTTAATAATTGTGAGATTTACCTGTCAGCGCAACACATTATTCAATAACATGTGAATACTTACAGCAATTGCGTGAGACAGTTTTTGCACAATATAAACTTTTAGCAATATAGCCTTATGCAACCTATATTTAGTTCAATTGCTCCATATCTTATACTATATTAGTGAAAGCACTGTATGTTTGCCTGCCTGCCTGCCTGCATGCATGCATGCATGCCTGCCTGCTGGATGTCCGGTGTCCCTAGCGGCAATCTCATTGGTCCCATGGGCCGCCCGCCCCCGCACACCTCTCATTGGCCTCACACACTCACACCACCCCCTTGGCCCGCCCCCCACACCTCGCATTGGCCTGAGGCGGAGTGACGGGCCAAAGGTCCACAAAAAAAAAAAAAAAAAAAAAAAAAAAAAAAAAACACACACACACACACACACACACACACACACGCCCCCCCCCCCCCCCCCAAGCTCACACACACCTCACCCCCCCCCAAGCTCACACCCCCCCCCCAAGCTCACACCCCGGCGCCGCTACAGTCAGCGGGGGAGCGGAGCGAGCGCCCGGGACACACGCGGGGGAGCGGCCACAACACGCTGCCTCCCGCCTCACATCCACGTGGGAGCGGCCGGATGGGTGAGGCAGCATACCCACGGGCCTCGCCGCACGCTCCTCGGCACCGGCTCACCTCTCCCACCCCCCTCACAGCAAAGACCAGCCTACCCGGCGCCGCCTGCAACGCTCCTCGGCACCGCCGCCTCACCTCGAGCCGGAGGGCAGCGGGGGGGCTCCCGCCCTGCAGGAGGCCTCACCTCGAGCCGGAGGGCAGCGGGGGGGCTCCCGCCCTGCAGGAGGCCTCACCTCGAGCCGGAGGGCAGCGGGGGGGCTCCCGCCCTGCAGGAGGCCTCACCTCGAGCCGGGGGGCAGCGGGGGGGCTCCCGCCCTGCAGGAGGCCTCACCTCGAGCCGGAGGGCAGCGGGGGGGCTCCCGCCCTGCAGGAGGCCTCACCTCGAGCCGGAGGGCAGCGGGGGGGCTCCCGCCCTGCAGGAGGCTTCACCTCGAGCCGGTGGGCAGCGGGGGGGCTCCCGCCCTGCAGGAGGCCTCACCTCGAGCCGGAGGCAGCGGGGGGGCTCCCGCCCTGCAGGAGGCCTCACCTCGAGCCGGGGGGGCTCCCGCCCTGCAGGAGGCCTCACCTCGAGCCGGGGGGGCTCCCGCCCTGCAGGAGGCCTCACCTCGAGCCGGAGGCAGCGGGGGGGCTCCCGCCCTGCAGGAGGCCTCACCTCGAGCCGGAGGCAGCGGGGGGGGGGCTCCCGCCCTGCAGGAGGCCTCACCTCGAGCCGGAGGCAGCGGGGGGGCTCCCGCCCTGCAGGAGGCCTCACCTCGAGGAACATGCTGCCGACTGCAAGGTAAGCAGCTCTCCCCCCACACCCCCCCATTCCTTCATTGCCAGCCTCAACCCTCCATACATACACACACACACACACACACATATATATATATATATATATATATATATATATATATATATATATATATATACATACACATACACATACACATACACATACACATACACATACACAGAGACACACACACACACACAGAGACCACACACACACACACACATGTAGGCGCACACACACACATGTAGGCACACACACACACACACGCACACACACACATGTAGGCACACACACACGTCCACAGACACACACATGTAGACACACACACATGTAGACACACACACACATGTAGACAGACACACACGCACACACACACACACACACACACCTATACAGACACACGTATACACACACACACACGTATACACACAGGCACACGTAGACACACAGACACACGTAGACACACGTAGACACAAACAAACACGTAGACACACAGACACACCTATACACACAGACACACACCTATACACACACACACACACACCTATACACACACACACACACGTATACACACAGACACACACGTATACACACAGACACACACGTATACACACAGACACACACGTATACACACACACACGTTTACACACACACACACATACACACACGTATACACACACACACACACACGTACAAACACACACACACGTACAAACACACACGTAGACACACGTGTACACACACACACGTAGACACACACACAGACGTAGACACACGCACACACACGTACACACACGCACGTAGACACACACACACACGTAGACACACACACACACGTAGACACACACACACACGTAGACACACACACACACGTATACGCACACACACGTATACACACACACACGTAGACACACACACACGTATACACACGCACGTAGACACACACACATGTACACGTAGACACACACACATGTACACGTAGACACACACACACATGTACACGTACACACACACACACATGTACACGTATACTCACACACATGTACACGTACACACACACATGGAGACATACACACACACATGGAGACATACACACACGCACATGTACACATACACACACGTACACACACACACACATGTATACATACACATAATGTATACACACACACATGTATACACACACACATGTATACACACACACATGTATACACACACACATACACACGTGTATACACACACAAACATGTATACACACAAATGTACACACACACATGTATACACACACACACACATACTATGTATACACACAAACATGTATACACACGTGTATACACACGTGTATACACACGTGTATACACATGTGTATATACACATGTGTATACACACACATGGAGACATACACACACGCACATGTACACATACACACACACGTATACATACACATAATGTATACACACACACATGTATACACACACACACACACACACACACGTGTATACACACACATGTATACACACACGTATACACACACAAACATGTATACACACACACAAACATGTATACACACACAAATGTACACACACACACAAACATGTATACACACACACAAACATGTATACACACACAAATGTACACACACACACACATGTACACACACACACACACACATACTATGTATACACATATGTGTATACACATGTGTATACACACACGTACACATGTATACACACACACACACAATATATACATACACACAATGTCTACACACACATGTGTATACACGTCTATACACACATGTGTATACACACACATGTGTATACACACACGTACACACACACACACACGTACACATGTATACACACACACACACACACATACAATGTATACACACAAACATGTATACACACACACAAACATGTATACACACACACGTGTATACACACACACGTGTGTATACACACACACGTATACACACACACACTATCCCCAGCAAAACCACATCAGCACACCGCTATCCCATGCCCCCCCAGCACACTGGCATTCTCGGCTCCCCGCCATTCCCAGCCCCCATCAACACCATCACCACCCACACATCGGCACCTTTGCACCTCCCCCATCGGCACACCCACATCCGCACCCCCACATCCGCACCCCCACATCAGCACCAAACCCTCCAAAATCAGCACACCGATACAATCACCATCAGTACAGCCACAGCAGCACTACCACCGCACATGGGCCGCGTTGACCACTCCTCACCCAAATGCCACACCCACACCACAAACATCCCGGGCAACGCCGGGGCTCTCAGCTAGTGTAATATAAGAACTAGTATTATAGTGTTCAAAATAATTTCAGACACAAAGAAATACAGAGTTTAAATAGGATTGGCTTAGTTCTTGTAGTTTATCAACAACTAAAAAAGCTCAAGACACAAAATGTATGAATATATTGCATATACTCTCTGTGCCTTTGTTTCTACTACTGTACTCTCTCTTGCATTATCTTGCTCTTTTTCTCTCAGTGGTACCATACTTATTCTACCTAAATACTCTCTCCGGTTTCTCTTCCCTTTCAAGGTGACCTTGTCCAAACCAGACTTTTTAAAACAAAGTGCGTGCTGCTTTTTACTCAAGCTCTTATATGACCCAAGGAAAATCAGTAACATGTTGGACTGTGGGGTGTTGTGTTGTGTGTAAACACATACTGTGGTACTAACAGTTCAGCATCTTCCTTTTTTCTCCAAACAGCACATACAGTAGTACTTCCTGGATACGCACAGTGAATCCCCATTAAAAGTCACCACCCTTAAAAGCCAAGCAACATTAAACTAAATACACAACAGTCTGAAACCAGAAAAGAAGCAATTGAGAAAGGTCATTAATTCCACTGCAAATCCATTTAAGCCCATGTACTAAAATGCAACACTTTACTTCCTTTTAGCACAGCAAGAAAGTCCAGGCGTAAGTGAATGTTAGCCGCCCTATGGAGACTTTAAAATGATTACATCAGTCACAATTCATTTAATGCATGTGATCCATGAAAGTAATCAAAGAAACTTAGAACAATATATTTGAAGCAATTTTAAATTCTAAGTGGTTAGGAAATGTAATTTGTTTTCCAGGTTCAATGATTTTTTTAAAGCAACCTGGTGTGTATAGGACTATTAAGGCCCATCAACATCACAGTATACTGACCCCTAGAACCAGGTGTACAGTACTTATAGTACTTGGTGAAAATGTAATTGGAAAGAGGACAGAGAGCCTCCACTTAGTTTTTCTATCACAAAGAGGCCTCCTGTGGTCTTACTGATAGGTTAGCAAAGATGAGTAAATGCTGCCTGCCAGTACAATGACTTATTTTACCCTACTGGATCTCCCACCCCTGCAAATTGTAATGATGTATTTCTAGTAGACCTTTAAATGGTTTCATATGTCTCATGATGCCGAAATTATCTCATTTAGAATTTAGTATAAAATGCTATGTCAAGGGAATAAATATGTGGACTTAAAATGTGTCCCATTTGGAAAGGTTATGGGTTTTAGACACACACCTATGTGTTATCAAATGACAAATTAAAAATACATTACATATTGTGACATGTGAATTCCAACCATAGAACCATATAGTATATAAATATGATGTTGGAATATATACCCTATTTATTCACCAACGAAATATGCCCTGCTGTATTTCTATCCT
Organism: Ascaphus truei; assembly: GCF_040206685.1. Classification (NCBI taxonomy): domain Eukaryota; kingdom Metazoa; phylum Chordata; class Amphibia; order Anura; family Ascaphidae; genus Ascaphus; species Ascaphus truei. Next base: position 26,168,956 of record NC_134487.1, read on the forward strand.
TCTCTGCTTCACCTGCAGCATCAATACCAATTCTGCTGCAAATCACTACCTGCAACTTTCAGTAGCTGCGAACAGTACCATATCTTGGGCCATCTCTGTTGGGGCCTCTCTTACTTCAGCCAAACATTTTCCCTGTGATTCCAATCTGGATTTTCACCAGGTTGTCTTTTCCACTGTCCTCATACTGTACCTAAAGGCTTGAGCCAAACCGTACTTCTCTATCTTAAATATGGAAGAAAGACAAGGTTCAAATAGTAGGAGCTGAGGTTTTACAACAGATAGGCAAATGGGAAGACAAGGTGGCTCTCATCTGCAGTCAAATTCTGTTCCAAATCTAGCCCTCGCCTTGCTGCCACTCCATGTTTTGAATAAATGACCAGGATCAGCTCCATCGTTATTTTCCTGTGAAACTTTCAAGTGGCCTTTTAATCTATTGGATTTTATTACATACTGTATAGTTCTTAAGTGTTGAACACAACTGGAATTTGGATACAAAACAGAACAAGAAACAAATCATTATCAAATAATCAACAAAATAAATGTGTTCTCAATTTTCCTTAAATGGAGTATGGAACAAAAAAAAAAAAAAGACAAAAACACTATAAATAAAACCCTAATTTCATAACCTGGAACAAGAAAAAAAAAACCCATGTTGATTAACTGTAAATTAATTAAAATAGGAGTGAAGGGAAAACATAATTTTGAGAATGCAAACATCAAGATGCAGACAAGAAAGCCAGGAAGTAAGATGCAATGATATTATGAACCGCAGAAAAAGTAAACTATAGCATTGTAATCTAAATATGTTGAGCTATTTGCAACCATCTTGTTTTTAAAGAAATACATAATTTAAATAGAAAGCACTTTAATATAATTACTGAGGAGCAACACTTTGAGAAGGTTGAAGATGATGTACACTAGTGAATCTCCCTTTCTTTGGTCCTCCAGGGACTATACACTCCTATTCCTAGACCCCAGTCCCATCTTCTCCACTTACCAAGAAACAAAGCCCATACTGCACACGCCCCTTCCACTTCACAGTTATGCTACACTTTATTACTCTACTACTGCGGCAAAAATGAATAAATACACGTACATTAAAGAAAAATGCACTTTTAAAAAGCCGGCATAGTCATTCTAACAACACTTAAATGTCTTTATCCCTATCTCCATATAAAAGAGTTTTTAAATCTACTTTACCCATTGTCATGAAAGGCATACCTGTGCTCAGAGGAGTAACTACATGTTTGCCCCCCCCCCCCCTGTAGGAGATGTGTGCAGAGGTTTAAACCAGGAGACTGCTTTCGAAAATAAATGTATGCTTTATTGCCGCCCCACAGCTTTAACAACAAAAATAGAGGCGTTTCCAAGCAAAAATAAATACAGCAACAAAAAGAACAGCTTTCAATAGTGGATTAAAGTCTACATGCACCTGTAGACATCTGTATAGGTACCTGGTGTCCCTATGTATCAGCGACACACACCTGTGGCCGGTCTGTACGGCTTGGCCATTCTTGCCCAAAGTCCAGGGTTCCTGAGCCCAGAGTGCAGCAGTGTAAAGTCCAGGGTTTTCAGTGACCAAGTACTTCTGTATCAAGGACTCGCAGGTACAAACAGGATGTCCTGGTGTCCCTCTGTATCAAGAACACGCACATGCGGTTTGCACACCCTAGTGTCCCTTGGTAGCAAGGACACGTACATGTGGTCTGTACTTAGACCAAGGGAGAGAGACAAACACTTCCCTTTCCTGCCTTATAAGCCATTGCTACACTCAGGTGTTTTCTTTAGTAGCCCTGCCTTCCTCCAGAGAGGGATTAACTACTACCTACAGTAGCTGACACCCAACAGCTCTATCTGTTGGTAACAGACTTGAGATAAAAATCGCTACATTCATCTATTTTTTTCCACCAGGGCCCAGATGTCTATGGAATTGTGAGCTTCCCCCCATCTTTTTCTTACACCCCCCTCACATGCTTACTTGCTCTTTCATGCCCCTCTATTTCTCCATGTATTTTGGTCCCCAAACATCTCACTCTTCCCCCTTCTCTCTCACTCTTTCCCTTCGCTCTTCCTCTCTGCATCACTCCCCCACCTATCTCTCACTCTCTCCCCCTCTGTCAATCCCCCTCCTCACATTCAATTCCCATTCCTCATCCTCCTCAATTCCCCCTCGTCCTCACCCTCAATCCACCCACTTCTCTTCACCCTCAATCCCCCTCCACACTCACACACACACTCTCTCTCTCTCTCTCTCAATTCCCTGTACACAATCACACACACTCTCTCAATTCCCCATACAAACACACACACACACACACACACACACACACACACACACGCACACACACACTCTCTCTCTCTCTCTCTCTCTCTCTCTCTCTCTCTCTCTCTCTCTCTCTCTCTCTCTCTCTCTCTCCAATCCCTCTACATACACACACACTCTCAATTCCCCTTAAACACACACAGACACTCTCAATCCCCCTACACACTTCCCCCTCTAAGTATGTTACATTGGGGGAGGGGGTGGTTAGGGCTGCTCCGGACCCGGCTGCGTCAGTGTGGGTGCTGCTGCAGTGACTGCGACGGCCATGCTGGCTGAAGGTTGGGCAAACTTCCGGGGCGGGGAAAAAACATACAGCAGGAAGAAAAAATGTCTGCAAACTAACGGCCCTGCCCCCACATCAAGCAGAGACCCCAACAACAGCCGACCCTGAAGTTGGTCCTGATCTGGGCCTGATCTGGCCCGACTCCCAGCGCTGGATGGCAGGGTCCCGCGCTCTCTCAGTGGCACAGTACTGTAGTTACACCACTGCCTATGAGCACGTGGCTTATATATGTGATAAGGGTTAATACACACAGCTACTGTACCTAGCTGAATAATTTTTCACTCTTGCAAGGTCCCTCAATAACTAAACTCCATCAATCTGTCACAACATATTTCTTATATTGCTTCCACCACCGAACAGGTATTAAGATCTACTTGCAAAGTCTTTGGTCTGTTTGGTTTGTTACAAATATGTAACTAACGCACAAAAATCTATTGTAGCAAAATATGCCAGCACAAGTAATTACTCTCCAAAGCATGCAATGTTTAATTAAAGCCCAAAGACAATTACTTTTTACATTTCAGATTTAATATATTAAAGTAGAACAGTGCTTAGGTTCCAGAAAAAGATCATTACAAAAAGCATACAGTCATAAAATAAAAAGGTAAAAGCAGGATTCTTATACAGTACGTTACCGCATAACAATATCTGATTCCTCACAAAGAGGTTGTTGAAGCATGAAAGGTGAGAATTCACATCTGACATCAGAGCACACCTCTAAATTCATATTCCCAAATGCAGGGTTTATATCCTAATTTTTCCTGCCTTTACAAACTTTTTATGCTCAGATTCTGGGTGTATCCTTAACCCTTCCCCCCCTCATCAATCTTCACTGACACTTTTATGGCTAGAGGAGAACAAAAAAACGCATAACATGCTCGTAACTTTCATACTATAATACTTAGAAGAGCGCCATTTTCACGGTTGCGTCTGTACAATACAATACACGCATCAATATCAATCTTGATTGGTTTACTGCTAGGTTTGAGAGACAAGTGGATATCTGTCCTGTAACAACTAACAATCGTGGGCTGCCTTGCATCATTCTATTCGCCAGATTGCAAATGTTGCAAAGATATGTTTATAATTCTTGTGACTAATATCAAATCCGGGATATCTTATATTTAGTAAACTTATAAAAACTTTTGATTGTCTTCCTGGCCACACCCTCTGGCATACCCAGAACATTATGGCATCCCTTTCAAATAATATTAAAAGGTTTTGTGTGTTTATGTCCACTGTCAGAAATTAGTTGTGACGCTCCCAATTTCCTATAGCCAGCCGTTGGCCAAAGATAACGTCACTTCTAGACAAACACATAAAGGTCACGCAGGGTCAGTGACCTGACCGGTCATAAAAATAATTAATTGAATTTTTAAGACGACTTGCAACTAAAATTAACTGTTTATGCACCAGTTTATTGAAATACTGAATATTTTTATGACTGATTAATAGAAAAAACTAATATGGGACAGCAATTTTCATAGAAGTAGTCAGAAAATAGAAAGACCTTTGTTACATGTATGTAGTTACATAGTAGATGAGGTTGAAAAAAGACGTACGTCCATCAAGTTCAACCTATGCCAAATTTAGATGACAGATACTTTATCTTATATCCATACTTACAGTATATTAATCCAGAGGAAGGCAAACAAAAAACCCCAGGGTTATATCATCCAATGATTCTCCATTTGCAAAAGTATTTTGGCTTCCTCAAACTCGCAGATATTTGGTGGTTTATAGCATATCCCTACAAACATTTTCTTTATACTTTTACATCCACTGCTAATTTCTATCCACATTTTCATAATTCCCTTCATAAACATCTTCCCTGATAATAGGTTTTAGATCCGATTTAACATATAAACATACCCCACCTCCTCTTCTATTTGCTCGACCATTCTGAAAAGGGAATAACCCTCTAAACTAACTGCTGTGAGAGGAAAGGCAAGGCTAGATTAGTTCTCCCCTCTCCCCTATTCCTGCTAAGGCTTTGGTCCCGCTGCGTCCGGCGGCACGCGTGGCCGCGGACCACCAGCCCCTTTTCTCCAGTCTGGAGGTCCCCGCTGGCTCCTTCAGACGTGACTGACTGCGTGCTGTGACACGTCAGCCGGCCGATGCTGCAAGCTCCTAGTGATTTGCAGCTCTGACGCGTCACGTGGTGTGGCAGTCAGCCAATGAGGGAAGGAGGGGAGGGAAGGAGCTATGGATGGAAGGTGGCTTGGGAAGGGAGCAGGGAAAGAGCTGCGGGGGAAAAGTGTGTGTGTATATGTATGTGTATGTTTGTGCATGTACGTGTGTGTATGTATGTGTTGTGTGGGGGGTGGGGGTGGGACGGCACCACGACACCACGGTCTCCTCTCAGATCTGGCAAAGATTTTGAGAGTCAAACCACGCCCCCTCCACCCCTTCCGCTCCCTCTCCCTACAGACCGCATATGGCGGTCAAGTGCCTCTCCACGCGCCGCCTGTCTGCAGTGCGGGCGCGTGGTCTGAGGCAGCGGGACCTTAGCCTAAGAGGGCTGGATGCTTCAAACAGGCACTTGTCTGCAGCAGGTTTGATTATTATACCTGTGTTTTATTGTTTGGTGAGTGTGGAAGCCACCGAAAGATAGCTAGAGAATTGCTGTTTAGTTAATGCTCAGATAGAGCCAGGATTTATTTTGATTCTTTTGTTTATCTGGATTTATGTCTGCTGGAGTGCCAAAGAAAATCAAACTCTTAAAGCAGAGCTGGATTGTCCTGTGATTGCGGCCTACCCTAAAAGACAGTGGGTTTTAAGGATCCCAGACAGAAACCCTTCAGCCAAAAAGAGTATTTTGTCACGCTGCCCAGTCATGAGTTTCATCCCATCATGTTTCAGTAATGGCTATGATATCATACTGCTCCCTTGCACCTATTAATGCAAGCTCCCCCATTTTATCTGTCAGGCTTCTTGCATTTGCAAGCATGTTGTGTTCTTTGGTTATCATGCTATGGTCAGAATTTCATCTTTCGCACATGAAAAAGATTGCCATGCCATTCAGTTGACTTTCTTTGTAACTTACCAAAATGAGTAATTCTAACCTTTTCTGCTGAATTCTCACACTCAAGATAGTCCGAGTCTGTAGTCCGAGTTGTCAACTACTGTCAAACTGTTAACTTATTCAAACCTTTAAACCTGCCTATTAAAGGATATCCCTCCATAGATTCATCCATTCCTGAACAGCAGGCCTTCACTACGGCCTAAGAAGCAATGGAGTTCCATGTCCCTTAAAACAAAACCCCATTCATTATTGATTGGTCTCTGGGTTTGTTTACAGAGGTAAAAATAAAAATTAATTGAGCCATGACATTCAGGGTCATATTTACTAAGTAGGGCTGAGCCATAAGCAACCTTACTGTCCCAATTATTATTGTCAGATGGTAAGAGCTACAGTCTACACCCTATAGTCTTTTTTTTCCCTACAATTCAGAGCTCTTCTTTGACTGTTGAAAACATTGTGTGTTTGGCACATAAAAAAATTACTGACATTTTTCTCTGCCTAGTCTTGCCTGTGATTGCACCTCTGTATATGTATGTATATATGTGTATATAAATATATATGTGTATATAAATAGTATCGCAGAGACAGTCACCACACTGGTGTACAGCATTACGCAGATGCTAATCCCATAGGAGAACACACAGCAGTTTTAATTACCAGTCCAAGAACCGGTAAAAGAGACAGCATACAGCAAGGAGTAATCCAAAAGGTAATTGTATTCAAAAACAAACAGTTACACGAAAGCCAACGTTTCGGTCCCACAGGGAGACCTTCCTCAGGGCCGTGTGTGTTTGGCACATAAAAAAATTACTCACATTTTTCTCTGCCTAGTCTTGCCTGTGATTGCACCTCTGTATATGTATGTATATATATATGTGTATATAAATATATATGTGTATATAAATATATATGTATGTATGTATGTGTGTGTGTTATATATGTATGAGTCACTCCGGGAAAAAGACCCCCTTTTTATTATGGAACTTTTGGCCTATTCATATGTGATTTACGGGACTCAATAGTCTCTCCTCTGACTCATGTGGGACTTTGCTGATCAGCTGCAATTCCAACTTACCAAGGACTCATTCTGCCAACTTTCAGCTGAGTATTACCCGCTCCTTAGTGGTTATCTGACCACTACTTTTTTGGCTGCTCTACATACAGTATATCTGTATATACTGACTTTGCTCAATTTATGGTCTTAGTGGAAGGCATTCAGTATATTACTTGTACAGCTCCCATCTGTTTGATAGACAGTGATTGTACTCTAGTATCCCCTTTTTTTACCCAACTCCCCCTCTGACATATGCAATTAAAAAAAAAATTGTGTATATATATACTGTAAGCTTATTTAGTTATATTACCACCCTATGTATTGGACTTAGCTTATATGCATTACTATAGTATTCACCTTTACTGACGGTTTATACTCATACAGTAGCTTAGTCTTCTTTTTTGTCATTTGGGGGTTACATTTTAGACCCTGCTTATACTACTATTTAGAGGTTTTTGACCAGCCGGTCGTGAATGCACGTGGCATTTTGTACCTTGACATGTTTTCCTTGATTTAGGTTGCAGTGTTCTATTTGTATTTATTTTTCACAGTTCCAGCCCATTTTTCCATTGATTATTTTGGAGGTACAGGCAGTCCTCGGTTATCCGACACAATGCATTACTCAAAATGGCGTTGACTAGCGAAACGTTATAAAGCGAAACACGTTTCACCATAGGAACACTGTTTAAATGAAAGGTTCCGTTCCTGAAGGCATTTTTAACACTAAAATACACCAAATATTTTACGCAGGCAATAAGATATGCAGCACACACATAAATTATATAGTGTATATACTGTATTATATATATAATATAACATATCAGCGCGTCACTACTACGGCGGTCTGTAGGGCAGAATAAGTGGCCGTACGCCCGAAGCGAGCGTACGGACACAGGGGTATGGGGCTTAAAAAATATGTCCTTACTCGCGAGTGTACTTAAAGTAGTGTCCTTAAACCGGGGTATGCCTGTAGTATCTTTACTTTTCTGCCTGGTATAGATACCGTTGATTCTTACCAGTGTGAACGCTACCTATCAGTGTGTGATATATATGTGTGATATAAAATAAAAAGTGAGCGCTTGCTAAGATACAGTATACCAATCATATTGTGATTCATAAACTTATATAGGTACAGTACAATCAAGGTAAGGTGTTTGCGAAAAGATCATATAAATCATATAATAACAGTGAACCCTAGACAAAAAAAGACCACCCGCGAAGAATTCACGTGCTGACGAACAAGTAAACAAGTTGGGACCCGATGTTTAGACGAATGACATTATCACATCTCCACGAGTGGCTAGTGTATTGAGACACTTGCGCATACTTACAGTGGTTAAGTTGATACAATTGGACACATCTGGACAACTTTATTTTTGTTTGTTCCCTGGATGTTTCAAAGGCATGTACACCTATATTTCAGCATGGATCCCACATTCAGAGTGATTGTCCCTTGCTTTTGAGCATAAGAACTCCCAGATGAGTACCATCTATTTGAGATAATATATCTCGCAATGCGCATGTTCTAGTTACACTTGTGAGTGTGCTATTTTTACTTCTATTTTTGATAATAAATGTCAACACAGATTTACGCTATGTAGCATGCGCCTCTTTTTCCAAATATACATATTTATCAATACACGTATTGTATTTGATTTCAACATTATCCTTCTGCTGACCTGTATTTCCTCTTCATTACGGCTACCGTAAATGTAAAACAGTCAAAGAACATAGCGGCCATGATCCCTGACTTATTACCAAATAAATATATGGAGGCTCCTGTCAATAACTCTTCCCAGTTTAGACATATTTAGATCATTAATACATATTAATGCTGTCTCCAGGTCAGACCTCTCAGAGGTAATTCTGTGAAATGATGTAATATTGTATCCCTAGAGATATATGACAATTATTTCTCAGCCATAAAACCTATGATCAATAAAAACATCTTATAGTCACACGGTAGTTATGGATAGTCAGTCTCATTCACCAAAGGGCACTATTTTAGCTTGTACTGAGTGGTATCGTACGTAACCACATACAAACTAAATTACTGAGCTACTGAATTCACTAAGAGAATAAAAAAAAAAAGCAAAGCAGGCACTTGGAAAATTAAAATATTTCATGAAAATTCAGTGTTTGGGTCCTTTATCATTTATTTGGATTTCTTATAGTACCTTCTGTATAGTGTACTCATAGTAATAACTTGTATGCAGATTTATAACTATTAACTAACTGTCCAATGAGCTCTAAATTACAAATGATCAGGCATGGACATTTATAGACCATGCTGAAGAAGAGACCTGTCCACTGTCAAAGTCTCATGTTTTTGCCAAAAATGACAACAGTATATTCTGTAGGAATAGTCCACCACAGGTAAGTCATATTTAATACTGAATGCTTGGGGGCCTATTCACATGGCTTCGATGATTGACTCGTGTTAAGTGCACTTTCCAAGCGATTTTGCATGTGTGGCTACTCAGAAATCTTCAATAACATGTCAAAATGACTTGGAAACAACTTTTTAACGAGCGTGCCACTCTTTCTCTGGCAAGTCGTGCGGTAGCTCCATAAATCCCCAAACATGAATTTTTTTTGCCAGTAACTGCTATTCAGGAAGCTTTGATTTGCACATCCCACCTTAAACCTACAGATTTTGTTTACGTCACCTAAAAAGGGGAGAGATCGGATTCGTGATGTCCATAGGAAGGAGAATATTTTATTTTAACTGCACAGGATTGAACCTGGGGGTCACCGGAGCAAACCCACATTACTTTCAGATCCGGACAACCCCTGCATCATAAAAGTAAAATTACAGCCCAACTTCATTACCTTAGTGGCTAACTGCTAAGGTAATGAAGTGGTTAAATAGCAGTGCCCGGTTTGTTGGTGGTAGAGGAGGTGGGTGAAGCTTGTAATTGCCCCAGGGTGGGTGGTTAAACCTCCTGGGAGATTTGCGGGTGGGGCTAACCCCTTCATTACAGTAGTAGTTACAACCGCTAAGGTAATGAAGGGGTTAACCCCTCTCGCGAGGCCTAACCACCCACCCAGAGGTGACTACCCCCTTCGCCCATCCCCTCTACCACCACATACAGTAATGTGCAAAAGCCCTATTAGATAATAACGCTTTCACCCATTCAAAATAAATCAATAGCCACCCTATAGTAAATAAGTTGTACTTACCCCTGCCAGGATGAAGGCCGTCCTCGTCTTCCTCCTCAATTCCGTGGCACCGACATTTACATAAAAAAAACTACAGTATCTACTGGCCAGTAACTCTTTAATTACCTTAGCGGGTGATAATAAAGGGGTTAACACACTCCCTTGCCCACGTGGGGGGCCTAACGACCCACACCGGGTCAACTACGCCCATCCACCACCCCCTTTACCCACATCATCACACACACACAAATGGGCAAAAGCACTAGTAACCAAATATGGCTAATAGCGCTTTTGCCCATTTGTAATGCCTAAATAAAAAAATATGAATCACGTTTCGGAAAATTGGAGCACTATTATCACCAGTTAGAAAAAAATGAATTGTAAAAGAGTGTGTCCCATCCAAATAAAAATGTAATGGATCATAGCAAAAAGTTACACAATGGAGCACAAGGCCCCCACCAACGCGTTTCAAGCGTGACGCTCTTTATCATGGTGCACCTTGATAAAGAGCGTCATGCTCGAAACGCGTTGGTTGGGGCCTTGTGCTCCATTGTGTAAACTTTTGCTATGATCCATTACATTTTTATTTGGATGGGACACACTCTCTTGCAATTCATTTTTTCTAACTGTGATAATAGTGCTCCAATTTTCCTAAACGTGATTCATCTGCTTGCTGAGGAAAACGGAGGCACACCCTATTGGAGGAGGGAAATACTATTGGAGGGGGACAACCACCCAGAAGACCAGGCAAATGTGAGTTCATTGCTCTTGTTCCTATGCACCATATATTGTTGGTCCACTTCGATGCATAATGTCTGGACACTAATAAGTGAGGATTCTTACAGCAGTGATTGTGGAATTCCGGCCAGCTATTCGAATAATAGTGGATTATTGGTGTCATTATAAATTGGAACATTGGTCTATATACAGTATGTGGCACTCAAGGGTCATACACCAGATTAGTGTCAACAAGAAGTTTTGGATAACTTATGCTCATGTGGGCTATTGATTCACCATACAGTTTTTTTTTATTGTTCTAAATAAAAAAATACACAATTAAATAAAATACACATTTCACTATATTATGAAAAAAACAAGAAACCCATTGATGTCACTATGGTTAAAGAGATGGGTGTAGTTGCCCCAGGGAGGGTGGTTAGACCTCCCAGGTGGGTAGCGGGAGGGGTTAACCCTGTAATTTCCGCTATTATCATATTGGTTAATGGCACTTTGCACATTCCTGTGTAGTGTTGGTGGTAGAGGGGGTGGGTGAAGTGGGTAGTTTTTCCAGGGTGGTTGGTTAGGTCTCGTGGGAGAGGTTAACCCCTTCTTTACCTTAGCAGTTGTAACCACTAAGGCAAGGAGGGGTTAATCTCTCCCGGGAGGCTAAACACACACACTTGGTCAACTATAACCATCACCCACTCCCTCTACCACCAAGAAACCAGGTAGAGCTATTATGCATGGGGTGCCGGTATCTCCGGCTAATTGAATTCTTCCACGTCACGTGGGTCGTGATGCAAGACATTAAAACTTTCCGGAGATACTGGCAGCCAATATGGAGGCCTGTACTGTGGGAAACTGGGGGTCCCCTTAACGGAAATTAGTGTGGTTCAGCTTCAGAGACCCCCTGCTTCCATACTATGTGAATAGAGAGAGAGAGATAGAGAGAGAGAGAGAGAGAGAGAGATGTCCGAGATCAATTAGAGATGCCTGAGAAATATGCTTATATTAAAATATTTAAATTTGTATATTTCCCAGGTATCTGGTGTATTCAGAGGAATCTCACCTTGTGCTGTATAAAGGAATGTATGGGGAGGTATATAACAGTGAGTACTCCAGAAAAATATAATAGGACTCTTTCTCTGACTCACAAATGCCTAATCTCAGAGTCTGGATGGGAGCTAGCCTAGACAGAGTAATTTAAATGCTTGATGAAAACAAACAGTGAGTTTTGCTACAGTAATTTACCTGCTACGCTCCTGTTCAGGGTCAGACAGGACTGCAACACTTTGGCAGAGTAAGAGTTAATAATATAGTAAGCATAGTATTCATATTATGTATATATTAAATTTTTATTGTATACAGTATATTTACATACATACATAGTAACTGTGTGTAATCAGCTAATTTAACAGTTATTCCTCCTGAGTCATTTTCAATATAGCTCCGAGGAACAACTGTTACAGTATACTGTAAGGTAAACAGTGAGCATCCCTTCTCAATTGTAAGTGGAAAACAGCATAAAGCAACATGAATTTACTCTCAGTCCTTCAGAAGCAGTGTCTGACACACACTACCTCACAAACACTGTAGTTTGAACATGTCATAATATTTACATTTGTATTTTCCTCCTTATATACATGTTGATGTTCTCCCATTGACAGAAGCTGCTAATGCATAGATTATGCCACCTGCAGCATCTATCAAATGTTTTACAGGAGACGCAAATCTCAATATAGAAGGCTGGTCTTCTTCTGTACAGAGCACTTTACACTGCCCAGACAAAGCAGGAGGATCAGTAAAAACTGTATTGTACTCCTGTTTCTGTTGCATTGGTGCTTTTGCATTCCATAGAAATAAGAGACATCCCTGATGAAGGTGCATGTGCACCGAAATGTTGGATGCAACTCTGACTTTTTAGTCATTAAATGACCTTTTTTTTGCTACATTTTGATTTTTTTTCTGTTGTTTGGTGTGCTTGGCTCTCTTCTACATAGAAATAAGAGAGAAACACGTGACGGCAATCCCTATGTAAAGTAAATCCTTACTTACAAACGTCTTGTGAGGAAATATGTACATTTATTGCAGAAGACAGCAGAAAAAAAAACAACGTTTCAGGTCCTACATGGACCTCTCTTTGGGTGGCACCATATAGGAGCTGAAACGTTGTTGCTGTTTCCACTGTCTTCTGCAATAAATTGCAAAACATATATTTTTTTTTTTTCAAAAGACATTTGTACTGTAAGTAGTGATCCACTTTATATCTTATTTCTATGTAGTGGAAAATGACCACACTATATGGGGATTAACGTCACTTGTTTCTCTCTTATGGATGTTGCGTTGGCTGCGCAGACGGGTCTTTGTTCCCTACGTGATTCTTTTCCCCCTATTTAGTCTCGAATTTGTTACTTAGAAATAGAAATCTCTATTCTAGACAAATGATGTAGGACATAATATACCTAGAGAGCTTATTTCTTTATTTGGATCTGGTAAATACTGCATCCTCACCTTGACTAGCACTTTATGATGCTAATATGCAATATCCATCGCTAAAGCCGTGAGATGTATTTTTATTCAAACTGCTCACAGCATGACTACTGGTTAAATACATCAAGCAGATGGTCCCTCTACCATTAAATTGAACTCTACCTGTCAGTCCCAGTTGAAAATATAAGTGGCATGGCTCTTATGACATCTGTCTAATATGTTGTGATTAACTCAGTCTCGGTATATCAATAATTTATTAGGGAGCATGTGCACAATATTGAACAATATTTCGCCATGGTGATTTTCATAAAAAATATATATTTTTTCTTACAATAATTGGCCTGTGTGTCCCTTAATAATACACGCAAGTATTGACTTGGGAGGTACCAATGTATAAAAACGTATTTAGCATATATTTCCCTGTAATATTGATAGTGAAGAACATACTGATGTTCAGGACGTACGCAGAAAAACAGAGTCATTTTGCTTTGTAAATAGCACAAAAAAAATTGTTACCATACAATTTGATCAAAAATTCCTTTCTGGTTTGTTTTATGCTCCCAATACCACCCGTATGGTGTCTGGATTTATACATATATTATGGGAAGTATTATTCACATGACATGTAATGGGTCATATATAAGATGTGCTAGAAGGTATCTTTGGAGTAGAGCACAGCACAATAGGAAACCAGAGAAATAGAGTATAAGGCCTATAGTTCTAGGCACGTAGGTCTTTTAAAAAATAAAACAAGAACAATCATCCTGGCTTTAAATTCTTCATATACATGAGAAAGTTGTGCAAAAATCTACAAACACATAAGTCAATAGATGTGAAAAATAAAAAGGAAGAGGGGGGGGTGGGGAGGAGGGGGGAATGGACTGGGCGCTTCCAAAGGTGAAATGTGAAAGACAGTGTCTTGAGATTAAATAAACCACAAAATGTAAATACACTTATAAAATTCCTTCACCAACCAGTGATAAAAAATAATTATACAAAGTGTTAAATGCTGCTCGACTTTCTCAGAAAGGACTGTTCCAGGTCCCAGGATGTAAGATTTCTTTGCTCGTGGGGGAGGAGGAACGCAGGTGTGCTCAATGGTATATGGGAATAAAAAATAAAGCAAATATAGTGCAGATTGTGGATACGGGTATATATCACTCTGTTAGCTATAAGTAATAGCACTCACAAAACTTATCGTAATCTTAAGCGTGTCAGAGATTCTTCTCTCTCTGACTGGAGCCCTTGTGATGAATAAGTATCAGGATATCCCTCAGTGGGAAAGTATGGTAGACATGGAAAAGAAAAAGCCACAATAGTGCATACTATTTGACCAGATATATTCAATAAGAAGTATCAAGAGCAGTTAAACTCACATGTTCCAATAAAAAAACAGGCATTGGAGAGAACCGCCGAATGCAGAAGGACCCCGTCGGTACACAGCTTCGTAGCGTCTCACTCGCGTCTCACAATTGATTTCCGCGTACGTCACTTCCGTGGTCGCGTCATAGGGCTTCCGCCCTCACCTTTGTAATTAGCATGAAATTGTACTGTGTTTGCCGGGGAAACTCACTAATAGTGATTTGCATTCACTTTTCACACTCTTTTGTGTGCTCTGTTTCAGATTGACCCAAGTCCTAAAATGGTCTGAGTATTTGCAAATGAATTAAATTAAACATAGTTAAAGATAGTTTAAGATATTTAAAAAAAAAAAAAAAAAACAACGTCAGGCATTTATTACAATTGAATTTTGCCCAAATCAAACATGCACAAAAGAAGTGAGGAAAAAAATGTGCACTGTACATAGGAGCTGCTATAAATCCCATAGAGTCTTTAGGTCTTAAATCGAAACACAAGGAACCTCTGTTTGATTGACCTTTGCTAACCATTTAAGACACCACTGACCTATAATCCTTTAGGGCCCATTTGATAAACTCATCATGTCTACAAATGCCATTTCTCACATCCTACTGATCCTAGCCACAAAGTTCGGATCAATAGTTGTGCTCTCGGCTGTGAAACATCATGTAGACGAATGGGGAGAAAATGCAGTGCTTTCATTCATATTAAAAATAAATGCACTATAGCCTGTCCAACACATAATATTTTTATATTAACATTGGATCTTGTGATGGTTGTTAGAATGTTGCTCACTTTCAATTGGTTCGTTGCAATTGCACACTGATTGCCTGTTAAACAAAGGGCACATTAAATGGTAGAGCTCAATTAAACCCACTACCTCATGCTGCTATTATTATTAACCATATACAGTAAAGTAGTATACAGTGGGTACAAAATACATTGGTAGCACTATATTAGTGCACTACATTTGATACAAGATATTTACTTACCCTATATACTTGTAGCCGGGCTCCCCTCGCCCGCCATTATTATTGTTGTGGGGTGGGAGGTTGCCGCAGGGCAGGGAACGCTTCGGTTATCGGAGGTTCCGCGTAGAGGGCGCCGCCATGTTGGAGGTTGGCGCAGGACCGGTGGAGCAGGAGGTTGCGCATGTGCGGGCATAGCTGCCAAAGCCCGCAAAGGAGGAGAGCTCTGATAGGGTGGAGCACAGGGAACTACGAGTCCCAGCAGCCCCGTGGGACCCCGTGACGCACGAGGACCAATCAGGCGTTAGGAAGGGAGGAAAAGGGGTCGAGGGGCGCGCACGTTGTTCAGAGCTAGCGGGAGAAGGAAGGAGGCGGAGCTCCGGTGTAGGGAGGCATTCAGCCCCTACCTAGGCCTTATACCCCAGGCCCAGTTAGGCCCTGAGTCCCAGTAGTGTGGAGCAGAGATAGGGACTGGCCCTAGACAGGTTCCGGTTCCCTTACTGTACTGTGTTGATCGCTTAAAGAGAACAGGGACAATCTAGCAGGAGGTCTGGGCTCAGACCCTGCTACTGTGCTGCCGTGTGTCTGGGTGGGATAGCCCCGGACGCTTATTGCTGAAGTCACCTGCTGAAGTCACCTCACATCTGATCCTTTGTGAAGATCCTTGCAGGCCTGGGTACTGGAGTGCCACAAGTGCACCAACTATATCACCATTAGTTCAGGACACAGTGGCTGCGCAGTCACCCATATAGGTTCACTATCTCACTTGATGGTGGGGGGACATATTGGGTTGGGAATTGGACATGGGGTGGGATCACCCGGTAAAGGAGGGAAGTCAGCGTCCTGCGAGACGCATTAGATAGTGTCTCCACTAGGGAGGAACACCTGTTGGTACAGAGAGAATCACATAAGCCATTCATGCAAGTAAAGTCAGTTGGTTAGTTATATGCTGTGTGTGTGTGTATTGATGTAGTTAAGTGTCCTGATGGGAGCTATCGCAGGTGGAGGCGCTGCACCAAGTATCAGGTATTATCTATTATTAGGTGTGCCCCAGGCTCTCCGTGGCGAAGGCTTAGGCCCTGTAAGCCTACAGGTTATACAGCATATGGTAGCGGCCTGTATTCAATAGGAAACAGGGCTACATACTGTAGTGGCTACTATATATTAGATTAACCCACCATGTCTCAGGGGCCTATTCTCGTAGCTCCGAAGTTGTCACCGCGCAGTTTGACATGTTCAGAAGAGGCGGAATGAAATGTGAGAAAAAAAAACATATTCTCTGTTGCAAATCACATCGTCTAAACCACTTCTAAAAAAAGGGACAAATCGCACGGTTTCACAGCCAAAACGCATGGATTGTACTTGCTTTTGAAGCAGAATGACATGATTTGGTGCCAACTCCATCCCCAGTCTGACTCAGGCTGAGTCCATAGAGACTCCAGCCGTGCGGAGGCGCGCGGAGGCGTGCTGAGGCTGAGGGAAAGCGGGTGCTTTCCCTGGCTTTACTATGCGCACCGTCCGGGGGCGTGTCTTGGGGCGGGCCAGTGACGTCACGGAGCTGGTTCGCCCTCATTGGCCGAACCGCTCACGTGACCGGCCCCCCGCTCCCATCAGCGCGCAAACGAAAAAAATTGTATGTGCTACGCCTGCGGAACTGTGCGTGAGCCCCTGTTAAAGCCGCTCTCATTGTGGCTGCAGGGGCTCACTGGCAAGCGTGAGCGCGGCTCAGCGCGGCTAAGCGCTGACCGTGCCCACGGCCTTATGGGTTTTCCTCACTCAGCCAAGCCCATATGAAATGTGTTTAATGTGAGTTTTAAGAAGCGGTTTGCATAGCGTCCACAGGAATGAACGTTTTTTTGACAAACCAACGGGATTGGCAGAGCCAGAGTGAAACCACTCCTAAAAATGCCTTTAAGACACGGATTAGACATGCAAGAAGGGCTTACAGAATAGCAAAGCATGCAAATTCACATCCAAAGGACCTTTAGAAGAGGCTCTTCCTCTGCTATTTGAGTGTTGCACATACTGTACCTGCACAATAGAAAAAAAGTCAAACAAATATACATGTGCAAGTAATTGTTAACCCAGTTACATTAGTTTATCACCTGACCACTACTGTATCTTTAGCAGTAATACAGATCCAAGATATGCAATGACAGGAATTTGAATCTTGAATGAACTTATTGAAAGTTAACATTACAAAAGTTGATATGACAGCTGCTGTTGGTTAATGAAACAAAATCTCTTTAACAGCTGTCAATGTTCCAAACCGACAAACGGGGTTAATTTGATAATAAGTAGTTTATTGCAAAGTATGATCATACTCATTCAAAAGTTTATAAGACTCTCTGCCAGGGAGTGTCCAAGCAGACTCTTTTATACATTTCTGGTTCCTTTGTTCAAAATGTGTTACTAGGCAGATTATACTAACCACTCCTTAATTCTTAAACCAATCATTTTACAGACCATTAAACCTGGTTAGAACTGGCTTAAAACATCTCTGAATAGGTTCCTGGGACAATCTCTCACTAGGAATGTGTAACTTTAGTACCAGTCGTAAATCTACTTAGGAGCGAAATACCACACACACATCTTACACACAAAATGGATACTAAAGACATAATGACTTTACAAAATGGAAACTGAACATCACTTTCAATCCTTCTCCAGAGACCACCCCCCCCCCAGTCCATTTCAGTAATATATCAACGGTAACTTCATTTCAGCAGTATTACTTCATCACAGCCATGCCACCTACTGTATATGGCCATTTTAATTTACAGTGCGTGTATGTTATCATGTAGTTAACTGTACTATTGACAAGAACAGTCAGACTCCGAGATAGAAGAGTCCTTATGCTTAGCACACTCACAGGATGACTTTATACTTAGCATTATTTCATTTATTTATAACAACATTTATATGGTGCCCTTATCCAGGGCGCTGTACGTTAGTTCAGGGGTGCACAAAGTGGGGGGGGGGCGAGATTTTATGGGGGGGGGGCGCGGCAGTTACAGAGGTCATGCTCTCTTCCCCAAGGCATTTAAATTAAATGCCAGGGGGAGCCGCATGGCCTCTGTAAATCTCTCGAACATGGTCTCAGCTACCTCTTCGGCGACACGTCGCCATGATGACGTGACGTCAAATGACGCAGCGGGGTCAATTGGCAACGTGTAACGCCGCGAAGCTCAGAGCCGGGAAGGAAAGGGGGGCACGAGCAAGGGAGAGAGCTGACAGGGGGGCCGCAAACAGAAAAGTTTGGGCAGGGGTGGGAATATTATGGTCGGGCTATGAGTTAGGTGCATTGAGAGCTTACTTGGATGTTGGACAGGGGTTTATAGATAGGCTATCATATGTAGAAATCCGTGCTGGTCTGCCTGAGTGTTCTCCCTTGACATCTCTATGTAGCTCATGCAGAGATCAATCGAGCATATGCAGCTGGAAAAACATGCCACTGGAGAAACCTTCCAAATCACATACGTACAGGTATCTTTATTTGACTTCACCGTAGTGTTGGAAACATATAAGTGAACACAACCTTTCAGAGGGCCGTGCCTCCCTTCGTCAGGTGTTCATTATGTTTTTGACATTCTAGTGAAGTCAAATAAAGATATGTGATTTGGATAAAAGAGTCCGACATCCTCTTCTACTACTAGTGACCTGTTAGTAATATCAATATGAAATAGGAGCAAAATCTATGCAACGTACTGTATGTATGATGAGGTTCCACATGACAGTACCTCCAACACACGGTGGTGGATTTCGATGTCATCATCAATACTCAACAATATTGGGCTGGAGAAGTAGCTCAGTGGGAATGTCCCAGCATTTGACACGTCGGAATGCCGGTGTCAGATCTCCATGTGACCTTTGACAAGCACCAAAAATAGACTGAAGCTCTCCGGGGAAGGGACTCATTGTGCCAGAGCTATATCAGAAAAAATATAACAATTACTATAACATTTTCAGAAATGAGTGCTAGGTGGGTGCCACATCTGCACTAAGGACAGTAGCATGTACAGTATAAGCTCACACCTGCCTTCTGAAGAACTGCACTCTTCCATGAGCAGTAAAGTTGCATACTGTATAACACAACAAAGCAGCAGGAATGGGGGGGGGGGCGATGCATATTTTGACATTAAAATGATAATTCAAAAGTTGTGTACAGCAAATAAAGAATACCACTTGTGAGCACATGCACATGTCTCAGACAGAGCCACAGACCTGCCTTTCCCCATTGTCTCTTAGCATAGGAGTTCTCAGCTCCAATCTTGTTGGCGGCTCCTGAGGATTATAGTTTAGAACCTCTGTCTTAGCATACAGTGCTTACACTGCAGCCAGGGGTTCTGGGTAATGTCATGCAAATGAGCACATTGCAATGCAGGCTGATAGATATTTATATAAAAATGGTAATTCCTCATCGGTCCATTAGATTGAACACTTTTTGGCAGATGGATTCCATTTATACTTGTGTAGATTAATCTTAACCCCTATTATCACATTTTTTATATGTAGACTCTCTGTATGTTTCAGTTGTCCTCAGTAAAGCACTGCATACAGGATTGACACTTTCAAAAATAAATATGAATAATAATAGTAAAATATTAGTAAGTGTGTTGTTTTCTAAATGGGGTCTTCTATGAATTGCAGCGCCCCTTAAATAAGCAATCCAAATCGATAAACTAGTGTCAATGTTTGTTTAAAGGAGCAATCCAAGCGGGAAATTATTATTATTAATATTATTTAACATAGGATTGAAGCAAGAGGTCTCCAGAGCTGAACCCCATTAATTTCAGGTCTGGGGACACCCTACTTCGAGTTAACCAACCTCGGTTGGGGGTGCCGGTAGCTGCTCCACTAGCTGTGATCCTATAATAGCCACTTTTCAAATCTC
Source organism: Ascaphus truei (assembly GCF_040206685.1). Lineage (NCBI taxonomy): Eukaryota > Metazoa > Chordata > Amphibia > Anura > Ascaphidae > Ascaphus > Ascaphus truei. Next base: position 26,189,234 of record NC_134487.1, read on the forward strand.
TTGCACCCTGCCGGCCAATAGGAATCCGTGACGTCATCCGACGTGGCTTCCTATTGGCCCGCGTGACGCAGGAGCTTTAAAAAGGAGATAGATACCGGCACCCCCAGAGAATCAAATATCTCAGGAAGCAGGGGGTCCCCGTAACTGAAATTAATGAGGTTCAGCTCTGGAGACCCCCTGCTTCAAACCCATGTAAAATAATAATAATAATAATAATTTGTCGCATGGATCCGTCCTTTAAACAAACATTGTCACTAGTTTATCCATTTAGAGGTTACAACAAATGTGTGGTTTGCTGTTCAATTGTCTTTAAACATTGTCAGGGATTCTTTAACATCATCTCGGAACCTGGTTCAAGGCCAATCACTGAATCTCCCTTCCATACATTAGTACAGGGGCGCTGATCTCCAGTCCTCAAGCCCCCTCAACAGGTCAGGTTTTCAGGATATCCCTGCTTCAGCACAGGTGGCTCAACCAGTCCCTGCTTCAGCACAGGACTCAACCAGTCCCTGCTTCAGCACAAGTGGCTCAATCAGTCACTGCTTCAGCACTGGTGGACCGTGCTGAACCTGGGATATCCTGAAAACATGACCTGTTGGAGGGGGGGGGGAGGCTTGAGGACCGGAGTTGAGCACCCCCGCGTCAGTACATATACAGTATCTGTGTTTGCAAATGCATTGGTTATTCCTACTACAGTACCCGGGGTGACTGGTGTTCCAGAAAGAGCGGTTTGCAAGTCACTGCTTTAGATGTCAGATATATGTTTAAAAATAGTCCATCTAATTCCTTTATGACATTACTAAAAATATATGTGCAGTAATATGTTAGTACCAGGGTGGTTTTCGGAGATGAGTTGCAATCAGGCAATTTAACCCTGAGGGGCCATTTGTATGCGGTGCTAGCAATCATGCATAAAGAAATTGTCATTTTGATTCAGTTTGTGAGGCTGATTACGAGGTTGTCAAGGCAAGGTTATTTTAATCATACAGTATGCATTGCAATCAATGAATGTTTAGATTTTTTTTTAGGACAAATTGCTAAAATGTACCTTTTTTCCATTTTTTACTATATCACACAGTCGGCTCTATTTGCTCTTGAATAAAAAAAAATAGGTAGTCCGGCAGCACTACGTAAATTAATTCAAAGAGGGTAACACTTTTTATAGGTGCCGGGGAACAGAAGGATCCCATGAGAAAATCCTTCAAAAGTATATATAATAAGTATGATGTGGTCCCCAGTACTCCAAAACAAGACACGTCACTGAATGATTTGTCATATTTAATTTTAGTTAGAAAAATATTTTCACATAATAAGTCAAATTATTTGACCAAAAGAAGAGAAAGATATGACAACCACTTCGTAAGAGAACAACTGCATATAGAGATGTGCGCATTTCCCGGGCAAGTTGGCAAACCAGGTGAAATTTGCAAAAAGCAAATGTAAAGGTATTTGTACAACCGGGTGCTCTTAAGTCACAAGACTTTTATAAACTGCCATTTCCCCAAAAAGTGGCAAAGTTGCATAACGCCATAGTCATTTGGTGACAATGGTGAATTATAAACTTTCACAAAAATGCAAAAGTTAGTGGGACAACGTGGACATATTTACTAAGCAAATTTGAAGACGCTTGCACACATTAACCAACTTTAGTTAAAATATGGTTTCATTAGTCTAAACCACTAAACCAATGCTTTCTATTCACCTTTAGAACGGTTCTGTCCGTGTACGTCTACTTGTCAATATGTCAACTTTATAATGTACACGATTACTCATTTATTCAATTTTATCTCATTTTCAATCATCCAGAGCCATTACTAAATTGATACTAAATGATCCTTGTCCACAAATGAGAATATTGTTCCTTAGAATAGCATTTATTTATTTTTTATTAAAAAAATTTAGGGAGAGGGGGGAATGAAGAAAATAAAAAATGGGGGGGGGGGGGGAGGGTACAGAAAATAGAGATGGGAGAAATTTTACATTGATTTACAATTTTACCTAACAAGATTTCTTAAAATATTCTATCACACAGTTAATATAAATATCCTTTTTTTTTTTTTTTTGTTACAACAAAATTAAGTGTGTATTAATTTCTGGTTGATTTTCACTCAGAATCCAAGGTAGCCACACCTTCTGAAAATCTGTGTAGGTGTCGTTATTAAGACTAACCATTTTTTCCATGTAGCAAATCTGCCAGACTTTATTTTTAACTTTGGAAATTGAGGGAATAATTGTTTGTTTCCATACTGCCGCTAATTCGCGTCTTGCGGCTGAAGATATGTGGCACAGTAATTTATTTTCATGTCTCGTGAGGGGGTAATATGGTTTGTTTAAAAGAAATAACCAGGGATCCATTGGTAGGTCCAAACCGAAAAACCTTTGTGACCACATTTTGATTTCCAGCCAATAGCATTTATAATGGCTGGTTTGCTAAATGTCTATACTAGTGAGTGACCTTTGTCTTGTAGCTGTAACAGTGTTAAGGTTCAAGATAATGTGTTTCATATTTGTTTCACATCTCTGATGTAGCAGGTAAAAGAGTTCCAACGACATCAGTGACAGTGCCCGAGTCAGTTGCATTGTAGGTATTCACTATTTGACTTCTTCCTTTGGAGAGTAGATTTATTTGTGGGGGGGGGAGGGGGAAATAACCATCCTTATGTAATATGCCAAATGTTTGCTCTTATAGTCGAGTGAACCTGATTTGACGAATACATTAGGCCTGTATTTACTAAGCAGTGCTGCTTCATAAGTCACCTTCCAGCACGGGTTCATAAACATGACCCTTTACGGCCAATGTAAGCGTCTTCCAGCACTGCAGGTGTCTTGTGGTATTACACCACTTGGCAATAGGGCCCGTTACTAGTGTGAACCGCTATGGCTATAGATGGTGCTGTAAAGATAAATACATACATGCAAACATAACACATAACAGGAAGCTGACCATGCTGCAAGAAAATGGAAATGTAAGAAAGATTCAGTTCGAGACTATATACATGTTTCCAGTAAAGTTGTATCTTTCTACTGGTTAATCTAATTAAAAACCGTTTACAACAATTAAAAAAAAAAAAAGGAAACAAAAATGTCCGAATATCAGGGATTTGGGACTCGCTAGAGCAGGGGGCGCAAACTTTTTTCCCTGCGCCCCCCTGCCGACAGTTCTCCTCTCGACGCGCCCCCTCCCCACCCCGCTTACCTCAGCGTCGGCGTCATGATGTCACGTTGCCATACCAATGTGATGTCACATGACCTCATGCCGCGTTGCCATGGCAATGTGTCAAAGAAGTCGCCCGAGCCAAGGTAAGTGAGGTTTACAAAGGCCTTCGCCGCTCCCCCGGCACTTAATTTAAGTGCCTTCGGGAAGCGGGCGGGGCCTCTGTCATCCCCGCACCCCTCGCAGTCAGTCTCGCACCCCCCAGATTGTGCACCGCTGCGCTGGAGCACCCCAAAAAGACCTTTTTCTTTGCCCCCCTACATCTGTACTGAAACTGTCTCTGCTCAGTGATCTTTTTCCACTAAGCTAAAGAAAAAAGAAAAACAGATAGAGCACATGTCATGTATGTAGCCATGCATAATAATGGATTGCAGTAAACCCTGGTAAGTACAGGAATGCCAGCAGTAGTTATGGAGGTTTTCCCTCACACCCTGATGAGGTGCCCTATGTATGGAGGGGAGTGGCTGTATGCTCTGAGTCCCTGTATAGCCTGCCCCCTGAGGTATATAAGGCACAACACTGTCAAGTTAGTGTTGTTGTTGCTAAAGTGCTTGGCTCCTGTGAAAGGGATTGCAGGATAGCTTTGTGACCACTAGTGCAGTAACTAGTGGCACGAGTTTCCAGATCAAGCCTGTCAATGCCACATTGTGTCCAGGGACCTGGCACAGGTGTGATCTCCCTACGGGGAGAGGTGGTCCCACTCCAATTGGGAGGGCGTACCTGGCAAAGGGACAGCACGGAGAAATGTGCGGCTAGAGCTGACAGCTGCATGGGGCAGTCTACTTCATCGAGTACATCAATAAAGATGCCCTGTTCAAAGATACCCCCACTGTGTGAGTGTGAGATTACTCTGCAGTGACAGTCACCACCGAGAAGGAGTTCCTCACCAGGACCATCTCCCTGCGGAAGCATAGATCCTGATGAGGTGGAGGCGCTGCACATGATATAGGTAGGACTCGCACCTACTACCTCAGCTACCTGTTCCTGATGACATCCCCTAATACCATCGTGCGGGAGACTCAGGTGTCCTGTTACTTGCAGGTGCACCACCATTCACGATCACGTAATGGGGACCGGTTAGACCACACGGGCCAATGTGAGATTGGGTGGGTCAGACAGGAGGGAATACCCGTTACATGTACAATGTTATGCCCAGTTATGAAAGGGAATATCCCTTTGGCTCTTGAAGTACAGAGAATGCAAGTTATAATACTTACAGTATGCATCCTTACTAAAAAAAAACCTCAACAGAAAACATATATTATGCATTTTAAAAATCACACACCCTGAAATATGTGGCTGATCGTTTTCACATATATTGTTGTTTGACTTTTATTGAGCTACACGTATGGTCCATATAGGTCTTTTATTAGGATATTTGTTATTCAGAAGAGTGTGAAGTACAGCTACACAGGAGCTGGTAGATAATGGAGCTTCAATGGTTCCCTGCATAAAACATACATTTAGGCCCATACAGCACTGACATTTAGCATCAGCAAGCTGAGAGCCGAGTCAGGAACCCGCAGCGCAGACATAATGTCGTATTCTGTTTGCCTAGATTCAGCAATTCACTACGTCTCCTTAATATTCATAGCATCTGAACACACCGGAGGTAATCCACTGAGAGAGAAAAAACTAAATAAGCATGTTCTTCTATTGTTTCTGGTGCAAATGCCCTGCTAATAAAGGCCGTATTTGGTCTTCACTGAACAACACAATATTGTGGGTGACTGACAGAAAAGACAGAAGCTGACAGAAAATGCAGACAAATCCCACTTGTCTGCAGGGGGAGAGAATGTAAACCTTTTGGGTTACCGATTTAATGGAACATTAATGTATATGTTCTCCACCCTGTGTAATATAATTGCTCTTTTTAGTGCTGAAGTGCCAAGTTAATCATAATTTAATCGACTTCTGCTTCCGCTCATTTCTGTTCGGAGCTGATGAATAAACATGGGCAAAGCAGCACAGCACAGCTCACTCAAACACTGTATCTCACCATGTTAGACACATTCATTTTCCAAGCAAAGCATGGATGTACCACATAAATGAGCGGAAGAATTAATTTCATATACAAATACCACACGCTCGTGCAACAATTACCATGGACCAGATGTGAATGAGAACTGGGTTAAGTTTTGACCTTTTTCACCTTACTGTCATATATTTCTCCTCCTTCCCCAATGAACTAGGAAGACCAGATCCCTGAGGAGCTAACACACTTATGAGAAACATGTAATTACACAGCCAGTTCTGGTAGTGCTCTGATCGCACTAAGTGTACCACATGCACCCAGCAGACAGACACCCCCCTCCCTGTCTCTACCAGTCTGCGAGTTACGATTCCCTGCAGAGCATGCACAGACGCTTATTAAACCACAACAGCACATTGATCCTGAAAATGATAAATTATTATGTTTTCATTTAAGTGGCAAAATAATGGAGGCTTCCCCTTTGCATGACTGTTACCTCAACTCCTGCCGAGCTATGTTTTACTCTGCAATACGTTGTTGGTCTCTCAGCTAATGGATAAAGCCTAAAATGCGACTTTGTGGTAAAAACTAAAAATAGTCATTCTTTAGGTATGTAACATTTTAAATGGTAAGTTTAAAAATAAACTAAAATTTAAGAAAAATATAAGATGTTGCAAATGAATTCTATTGGATTTGGATTTCTGGTTGTAGCTTTATATGCAGATGTAGCTAACCTTAGGTTGCACTTATAGTGCCGGCGACAGGGACGCGACGCCGCGTGAAAACAAATGCACTGGCGCCATCACGTGCGCTTATAGGAAGCCCGACGGTGCGACGGCTTGGACGCGATCGCTGGAAGTCATCTCAATTTGATTTTTACAGCAACCGTAGCCTGACGTCGCCGGCACTATAAGCGTAGCCTTACCGTCTGCAGGGCCGCTGCCACCCACGTTCACGCAACCGCAGTGGTCATGGCACTGAAGGCTTAATGCTGTGGTGGTTCCAGAAGCATGTGCCCCCCACAGCATGATCGACAGACAATCTCTGGCGCCCCTGACTTTTGCTCCTTTGACCTTGGCGTCAGGCAAGGTGAGTTTTGCTACATCTGTACCGCTCACTAACATTCCTGTCAATGGTCACCAGGTTACTTGTGGGATGAAGATCCAGACCAATCTTTCTTTATAGTTCACTCTATTTGTTTTAACCAAAAGTAAACAAATGAAAACAGTGCCAGGGCCTGGGTCACTAACACACAAAAGACATGGGGGGGTTATTTAATAAACGGTGATGGTGTCGATCCGGACTCCCACTTACTTCAATAACAGTTTCAGTGCGATAATGCCCCAATTAGCGCTATTACCGTTGAATGAAGAACCCCCCATTGGAGCCTTTGTTATGATAATTTAAATAAAGAAATGAACATTCCCATCCATGGCAGAAATCTAATCTCCACCCCAAATTCTTTAATAAGCCATTTACAACATTGGGAACTTGCAAGCAAGATGTTGGACGGCAGGAAGAAATTGGAGCTATTTACCGTGTCTTGGCATCCGAACTGTGCACGAGGGAGAGCAAATTCTTTACATAGAATGCAACACTTACCCTACTGTCTAAAACAAAATGAAGACTGCCCGGTTTTCACTGCCAGCCCCTACTTGTGGTAAAAATGAAGGCAAGATTTGTTTGCCAGCTTAATAAATTGTCCAATATTGCTTATGCCTCCAAGTTATTTGCTTTAAAACAAAACCTCTCCATATAAACCGTGCCCACCTTCAAAGTGCACGGGTGTGCAACTCAGTCCTCAAAGGCCAACGAACAAGTCAGGTTTTCAGGATATCCCTGCTTCAGCGCAGGTGGCTAAATCAGTGGCTCAGCCTGGAGTTGCCCACCCTGTTCTAGTGACTTGCATGACAATTGGGCAGGTTGATGAGGACCTGGGGGAAAATGCAAGCACACTCATGGGTATTTTACATCATTATTCATGATTCTATTTTGTTTTATTGTCAGCCAATATTGGATTATTTTTCTTTCGAGTGTGTGTGTGTGTGTGTGTGTGTGTGTGTGTGTGTGTGTGTGTGTGTGTGTGTGTGTGTGTGTGTGTGTGTGTGTGTGTGTGTGTGTGTGTGTGTGTGCGTGTGTGTGTGTGTTTTCCTGCTTCATTTTGAAAGTCATCAGAAGAAAAAAAGTGTTTTTCATTAACTATGATATTAGTGATGCCTTTTTGTTAAAGTTTGCAGAATAATATATAATATACATGTAACCCTGCTTCCCCCCTTCCCCCAGACTCTACGGTGGTGTCTAGGGTGCATGAGGGCAGATTACATGTGGTGTGGTGCGTACCTGTGAGGAACAGGAGGGCCTGAGCTTCCCGCGATGTTGCGGGGGAGCCAGGACCGGGCTTCTGGGGTGGTAGCCTCCATGATCTCTTAGTGGTGCAGCGCCTCCATCTTCTATACTCCCGGGAATATGGGACAGGACCTGTATAGAAGAACCCCTTGGGTCCCAGGGTAATACCTTCCAATTCACACAGATAGTCTTTGGTAATAACGGATAGTCTCTTTTATTGACAGATCAGCAATCTCCCAACGGTAGTGGCTTCCAGTAGCCGCAACAACAACAGCAAGACTTGTTATTACGCCACTCTCCTTCCACATCGATAATTCCTCCTCTCCTTACCTCCAAGTCTCTCCTCCGACAGGATGGTCTGGGCTAGGGCTTCAATACCCCGTGGCCCACCCCCGAGGTTAGCCCCGCAGTGGGTCTTGAATTCTCCCCATCACCCCGGGCAGTGGGGTGAGGGCATTGGTCCACCAAGTCTATAATTCTATCAGCTCTACTAAAGGAAGCTGAATCTTTCCACTCCTCTCTCTCTCTCCTCCAACTCCTCAGACCGATCAGCAGGATTCTTCGACTCACGGCATACTAACTGAACTGCATACTCCCAGCATGACTAACCGGCAACTCCAGACTCTCAATATCACTATTAACTAACTCTACTCACAGGAGTTGGCTGCTAAATATAGAGCTAGCCCCGCCCCTCGTGATGTCAGCAGAACCTCCCCTCTTGCTCACGCCTGCAGCAGAGTCCAAGCCTGCATCTGCCACTCAGGATAGGGCTATGAAGGGGGAAAACCCATGATGATTACTGGTGCCTGATCTTAACAGGACTTATCACAGTATAAGGAAGATAGGTATAGCCTGTGCTGTTTACAGGGGGCTACATACATTTTTAATTAGCTTGCATTTTCCGGTTTGTAAATGTGCATAGTAAAAAGGAGTTAAAATGTACAATTACATTGCGCTGTGTAAAATGATCACTGGTAATAACCTCCTCAATGGCAAACACCTAAATCGTCTCAATGCTCTGCAATTTCCAAGTGTCCAATCAGGGCGAGAGGTGGAGCCCAAAATGATTAGATTGATAAGATGCAAAGGTAAAAGCAGGTGCAGCAGGGGATTTTGCCATCTGCTGGTCTATATGGCTACCATGAGCTGCTTCCAGAAGGAACGTACAAGGACTGGATCATTGGATTTAACCTTTACAGTGCAGGTACATCATAGGCACTTGTTCGTTTTCTAGGGAGTGAAGGGATCGCTCCAATGGATGGGAACGGATGTGGAGCCCCCGCCACTTCTACTTCTGGCATCTGGGGCTTGGTCGCAGTTTTGTCTAATAACAATTACATGACCCAGAAGTGCCAGACGTCTGGTGGCACTCTGGTGCAGCTGGACTACCAACAGCCTAAAGGTTCAGTAATTATGCAGCAGAGTTCCAGTGATTCTTCTAACCCGTGTATCATACAGCGTGCATACCAAGCCAGTATATATTTGCCACAATTCTGCCAAGAGGATTTTCTCTAGAAGTGTATTATAAATGACAAACATGAAAATAGTAACAAGTGACAGTCAGTGCCTTTCTCCCCCAATACGTTAAGTAATGTCACAGTGACACAATGACCCCATCACCGTGGGATCGCAGTGCGTTGCCGTGCAATGGCGTTAATGTTTTTTGTGAGTTTATAGGATGCTTTCCCAGCTAAACTCCGAGCATCCTCACAGTTCACATCCCTTAAAATTCTAAGATTGCCTGGGTGACACTGTGTGCTCATATGCATGTCATTTCCCAGAATCCCTGGCTTCAATGGAAGCACTGCATGCTAAGAGATAATGGTGAAAAGCTGGGTTGCGGACCTGGTATTAAGATTGCCCGGGGAAACCTGGGAAAACGTACTTACGTCTCTACCTTTGCCATCTTATTTGGGGCACTATGTAATGAAATAGTGATGCTCTAAAACAGGATGGTGGGCTATTGCATTACTGTTTGTGACTGCAGGTTATACAGTTATGCAGCCATGCATACCTTACTCCAGACAGCTATTGCCAATGGCATGAGACACAGCTAGGGGCACTACTCATTAGTCAATCTCTTGTGCCTAAGGATATTGTTACGGTTATAATTAATCTTCTCCTGTTTGACTTGCACTTCTAATCATACTGGATGCAGGGAATGCCTAGATTCTTATTCTTATTTTAGCCATGCTATTAAAATTTGGTATGTCAAATGCTAAATTTAGACGACAGATACTTATCCTATATTTGTATTTACAATATTTTGATCCAGAGGAAGGCAAACAAGAAAAACCCAGTGATACATCATGCAATGCTGTCTCATTTATTTAACCTCACTAACTGCCCACTCATATCAATTTACTTCCCTAACAGCCCCTCTTATCTATTTTACGTCAGCAACTGCCCCCTCATATCTATCTTACCTCAGTAACTGCCCCTCACATCTATTCTACGTCAGTAACAACCCCACAAATGTATTTTACCTTGATAACGGCCCCTCACTCTCAAGATCCAATTGCGTGATGTACAGAGTGAGCAGAGTGAGGAGACCTGAGTGAGGAGCAGAGCATGTACAGATGCATCGGACATCAGCTCCGAGCGGTGACCTGAGTCTGATGAAGAAGTATGGATGCACATAATTAGAATTATTATATGCCCAAAGTCACCAGAAGCTGATGCTTCATCTCAAATAGGCCTCTCCAACTTCAGACATCAGTGCATTATCTACTAGGTCACTCCTTTACTTTTTAATTAAAGTTAGTTTATTATAAGAAAAAATGAGCACCTCAGTGTTAGCACTTTCCTTGTCTTTTACAGTAGGTTATCATATGTTTCCCCTACTATAATATAATTAAAGGGCAAACCTGACTAGGAGGAAATGTTTTCAAATGAGGAACAAGATCAAAATCCCACTGCAAGTTCTTACAGTTTATAGATGATTTTTATGTATCATTATTTTCGAATATGAAACACCTAGTAATTAAAACGTGGGGCAAAAATATTAATTCTGCTGTTAACATTAATTAAAAATAAAAACTACCATAGCCTGCAATGAAAGGTGGCTAAATGTATATACCGGTATATATATTTTTTTAAACGAATTGAAAGAGTATTGTGTTAAATTTTTTTGATTTTCTGCCAAAACCCATTCGCTGCATATATTGGTTTATGTCTTAATTATAACATTCTCAGTGCATTTTCTTCTTTGCACGGCCTGCATTATGTTCATACTGTACATATCAATGCGTTAGGAATTCTTTGTGTCTTCTTGCATCTGACGTTTACCCCAGGTACATAGCACTTTACAGCAGTAATACAAGTGACAATAAGTGACAATCGAAAAAGGAGTCCCCCGCAGAGCTTACAATTTAAGGCGCACAAAAGAGGAACACGCTTAAAGTTTAATATTACATTTCATTTACATATGTGCCCTACAGACAACATCACCTCTAACTCCACCAATTCGGGTCTTTATTTTCTTTGTGACAAAGTTGACACACACCAGGTGACACATACAAATTATTTTTTTACAGTACATTGGCGAACAGAGATGCTATTCTTCTGTGCGCCTGTTTTAAAATGACTTTTAGCAACGCTTTGTACATAGCCCCCACATTATGACAAAACATAACACGCAGATGAATTTCTCAGTGCTTTTATTTCACCAACTGTGCAATTACATGAGATATACAAAAAAAGTTAAGAGAACGAGCTAAAAACAAGAGGGTTTAAAATAGCGGTGTCAAGTGCAAATGGACAAATATTACAATGTTGGGGGAATTCACATGTAAATCACATCCAAAAAAAAACAAAATAATGTGCAATGTGAATAAGATAGGTGCCTGGGGATAAGGGAAGAGTAAGGACCACTCTTGGTGCCCTTTAGCTGGGAGTGGATCCAGGGATATCCTGAGGGTGGAGACCCTAACAACTGCTATCATCTGTGGCTGCTGAATACAGAAAGACCAGATAAAAAATCCTGTGTTTTTATATGCCTCCTGCCTAAGAGTGAAGTCTATTGGGAGGAGGGGGAAGAGATTCTTCTGCAGATACTTCTCCCCAGACATCTGGGGGCTGCACAAGATGGAGGCGCTGCACCTGTGAGTACTATTCGGGCAAAGCCCCAGAGGCCTGCCCTGTTATTCCTCTTTACCACCATGCCGGAGATCCAGGGCCCCCTGTTACAAGCAGGTATTCACCACTCTATGCCATGTAACCAGAGTGAGTTTCCCACAGAGAGGCCCTGTGTGAGATTGGGTGGGGGAAACAGGGTTACAGATATAACTATGGGAAAATTTATTTTTGCGAATTTGGTTCCACCTCAAATCCGGCAGTTCCATTAATCAGCGGATCTCCGCCCAAAAGTAAAATCCGCAGATGGATTCAGACAAGGGGGAGGGAGAGATTTCTAATTGTATTACCAGTTGCCAGTTGCCAGTTGCGTATATATAACCCCTCAAGCGTCTCTTCAAATAAATTAGGGAGACAAGCCTACGCTGAAAAAAGAGCCCATCTGAGCGATATGTTAATGACTATTCGAAGTATATTTAAATGAGTCCTGTCCCACACTTTCTAAAAGAATTGCCATACCAACTATATAGCATTAATAATAAGCCTTAGGCACCAATCTAAAGACTGGAATTATTTCCGACCCAACAGGACTAGAACCCCCAGCCACGGGTTTTCTAGGCCACTACACTGGCAGTGTGAGTTAAAGCAGCTGATAGGGAGCAGCGTTGTCACATACAGGGGAAATCCTGTATATCCATCCAGACGGATAGGGGTAATGGGTGGGCTTTACTTTTATTATGAGAGCCGTATTGCCCATACCGACACAGTTAGTACTTGTTATTATATGATAAAGCTGGTAACTTCCAGGCATTATTGAAATCCCTGCTCTGATTGGATAATGCCCGTAATTTTAACCAATCAGTAATGGCCTGGAATTTTTGGCACCATGACAAGTTTTTCAGCCAATCAACTTTCAGTTCTCATTCCCAAAGCATGAGATCAGCTCTCAGACAGGGGAGGTGATTGGACAAGACTCCGCCCCCACCCTGCCTGCAGCCAGGCACTGACTCCTCCCCTACCCTGCCTACAGCAAGGCACTGACTCCTCCCCACCCTGCTTGTAGCCAGGCACTGACTCCTCCCCCTCCCTGCCTGCAGAGAGCTCCGCACAGGAGAGTGAGGGGAAAGGTAAGTGTTTTGTTGGTGTGTGTGTCTTCTGTTGATGTGTGTTTTGTGGGTGTATAGGGGGCAGCAGAGTCTGTTTTGTTAGTGTGTGTCTGCTCTGTGTGTTTTGTGGGTGTAGAGGGGGGCTGCAGTGTGTGTGTGTTTTGTGGGTGGAGGAGGGGTGCAGAGTGTTTTGTGTGTCTGCAGTGTGTGGGTTTACAGGGGGCTGCAGTGGGTGTAGAAAGGGGGCTGCTGGTGTGTGTTTTGTGGATGTAGAGGTGGCAGAGTCTGTTTTGTTGGTTTCTGTGTGTGTCTGCAGTGTGTGTTTTGTAGGTGCAGAGGGAGGGCGGCTGCAGTGTGTGTCTTCAGTGTGTGTTTTGTGGGTGGAGCAGGGGTACAGAGTGTTTTGTGTGTGGGTTTACAGGGGGCTGCAGTGGGTGTAGAGGGGGGGCTGCTGGTGTGTGTTTTGTGGATGTAGAGGATGCAGCAGTGACTGAGAAGGTAAAGGATTCGTGGTCCATCCGCTCCAGAGAAAATAAGGTAAGAACTCACCAGCAGAAGGGGTTAAAAACTAATTTATTGGGCTACATAAAAACAAAAAATAGACAGTGACAAACTCTCCCACGCGTTTCACGCCCACTATGGCGCTTTCTCAAGGAGTACTGGGTAAGGGGAGGTCCTGGGTATTTAACATACTCCCCGTCATGCAAAACAGCTGATGTAAATAAACACTTGATTTTGTTTTGCAGATAGTAAAGAAACAAGACAGAACAGAAGAGAAGCAAAATGAGAAAAAACAGAATAAGGGAAAACAGAATAAATATATATACTATATACAAATGAAAAAAGAAGAGTAATGATGAATAAGTGAAAATAAACAAATGAATGAGTGAGATACATCTTGGACAAAGATGATTCCTGATGTTATGTCCCAATAAAATATTACCAAATCATGTCATGCCTCATATGTAATGATTGACTAACCAATGATTATAGCCTATCCAATTAGATAGGTAGAAAATTAACTCACTGGTATACAAATAAATTTTAGCATACAAAGCTTCGCATGGAATTGCAATAAAGATAATATTGCAATAAATAGGTAAGTGGACGTATAATAGTGTTGGACCATCTGAGTCTCTAATATGTTAAAACATCATAGAGGAATTTCAAAAAATAGTAGTAAGTCACCCTGGCAACCGATAGAGAATACAGAGTGATACTGGAGTCTGCTCATATGCACGACTAGAGGGGGGATATAAAAGGTGGGATAAAGATGATACATTAATAAAGTAATAACTTTTTGAAGCACATTATATGTGCCAATTAAGTATAGTACTATAGTATATCCTTAAAGGAAACTCTTCAGGTCCCAGTCGATATTTAACCCATTGGGTGCTAAGGTGTTGAGTGTAAATATCCAAAATGCCTCACGTCTGTGAAGCAAATTGGCTCTATCACCACCTCTGTAATGCATTTTAACAGATTCCAGTGCAACACATCTAAAGTTCAACAGACTTCCCTTTTGACACATGTCAAAATGATTAGAGACCGGGTGCAGTTTGTCTCTCCTGAGAATTAATCTCATATGCTCAAGTATGCGTTGCTTTAGCGGTCGCGTGGTTAATCCCACATACCGTTTATTGCAACCATTCTCCCGTTAACAGCCCTCTCTTGCGTTATTAGTCACTTACCTTGCTCCTTATCACAGTCCTACCCGACTTTATATACCCGGTGTCAACTCCATTTAAATGCTTTCATATTGACTTTGCCCTGCCTGGCACCTTTGTCTACACTCTTTTGAGCTCCTACACGGTTAATTTTTTCTATCGTAGAGGATGCAGCAGTCTGTTTTGTTGGTGTGTGTGTGTGCTTGCAGTGTGTTTTGTGTGTAGGGGGGCTGCAGTGTGTGTGTGTGTGTGTGTGTGTGTGTGTGTGTGTGTGTGTGTGTGTGTGTGTGTGTGTGTGTGTGTGTGTGTGTGTGTGTTAGTGGGTGTAGAGGGTGGCGGAGGGCTGCAGAGTGTGTTTTGGTGTGTTTGTGTGTGTGTCTGCAGTTTTGTGAGTTTACAGAGGCTACAGTGTGTGTTTGTGGGTGTAGAGGGAGCTTCTGTGTGTGTTTTGTGAGTATAGAGGGTAGAGGAGGGCTGCAGTGTTTTTTGGGGGTGTAGTGTAGGGGACTTCAGAGTGTGTTTGTGTATATAGATGGGGTTGCAGTGTGTTTGTGTATATGGAGGGGGCTGCAGAGTTTGTGTGTGTATAGAGGTGGGCTGTGTGTATGTACAATATCCTTTTAATAAAGACGTGCAGTAAAAGCAAAATAATGTAGACAATCATGCTGATAAAAATCAATATGACTACAAAAGTGTCTATTTTTTTAATAACAAATAAAATAATAAAAAATAAATAAAAACAAAATAAGCCTACATTTAGCCTATAATAATAATAATAATAATAATAATAATAATAATAATAATAATAATCCCCTTAGAACAGGGCATTATTGACTGTTCTGAGGGGATTGTTACTTAAATACTGTTTCAGAATATCTTGTTTAGTGCACAGATGTAGACAAAGTTTTCAAATCATGTGGCGTGCTGCAGCAAATCTACACAACGCGTAAGCAGAGAAGCGGCCATTGTTTTCAATCAGCCGCACGCAAGAAGGAGGCAAGGCTAGTATGTCATTTCACCAGCGCGACCGCGTCACAGGTTCAATGACGTTGGCTACATCTGTAGACCTCCATTAAGTAATATCTATTTTCCATGTGCATTTACAATTTTTTTTTAAATGTATGTTATAAAGTACAGTGGTGGTGCTAGTCCCATAAAGAATAAATAAAACATATTACCATCCTTGCGTCAGGCAAAAAGAGGCAGCACTCACATCCAGAAGAAAAAAAGTGTGTAATCAGGCATATGTAGACAGACAACCGATCCCGACCTTTCGGTTCTGTTCCGGAACCTTTCTCAAAGGGGGTGCACCCCCCTAGCACTGTGGCTATTCTGAACACATGATACATAAAGCTTGGCCCCCTGCAGACACACTTACCAGAACTCCCTCCTACTGTCTCTGTACGTTCTGCCTACCTACCAATTAGACTGTAAGCTCCTCGGAGCAGGGACTCCTCTTCCTTAATGTCTAAAGCACTTATTCCCATGATCTGTTATTTATATTATCTGTTATTTATTTGATTACCACATGTATTACTGCTGTGAAGCGCTATGTACACTAATGGCGCTATATAAATAAAGACATACAATACAATACAATATGTGATAAAAAATCACTGGCACTCCAATAGAAATTCAATAATGAATAGGTGCATGTCCCATATAAATAATAAAAGTATACATTACCGCATAGCAGCAAAAAGGAGGCAGCACTCAGGTGAATGAAAATGAATGTATTAAATAAAGTCGTAGTTGTTTGTGGAAAGTGAGCGACCCCGTCAGGAATACAACATGAAAATAAAAAACATATAAAGCAATAATTGTGCAGTATTGTGATTATTTTTTGGCTTGTTCAAGAATCTTGGCTCTTGGGGAAAACCTACTTACAGCAACATAGAAGAAAATTCGCATTTGTCTGACTGTCAGGTAGTGTAGAAATGATGAGGTTCCTTTAAGGTGTACTTATATCCCCACTCGGTCTTGACACATATAGATAAGCTCAGAGTTGGTAAGATTCAAATTCCCATAGGGTATATGTGGACAAAGAGCAGAGAAATAGACCGATGGTGTAGGTTGTAGAACAGGATTTTATAAATAGCAAGTAAAAGACATGTACTCACACTCTGTACATGTATATAATGCACATAAAGGTATCTTTAGCGCTGTGTGCGCCCGCTGTCGCTTCTCCCTGTCCTCCTCTAACCTCAGTCCTGCTGCCGGCAATGGCGTGTGACGTCATGATGACGCTCCTGACGAAGCTGTATGCGACAGCGAAACGCGTAGAGCCATCTCATCTAGCTGCAGCTGCTTTGAAGAGAAGACTCCAGATTCCAGCCGTTTGAATTCACCCGCGATTCCTCTCCCAGCGCGCCACAGCCTGCCTCCTTTGGATACGATCAGCCGTTCAGAGGGACGTGACGTCACACGCCATTGCCGGCAGCAGGACTGAGGTTAGAGGAGGACGGGGAGAAGCGACAGTGGGCGCACACAGCGCTAAAGATACCTTTATGTGCATTATATACATGTACAGAGTGTGAGTACATGTCTTTTACTTGCTATTTATAAAATCCTGTTCTACAACCTACACCATCGGTCTATTTCTCTGCTCTTTGTCCACATATACCCTATGGGAATTTGAATCTTACCAACTCTGAGCTTATCCATATGTGTCAAGACCGAGTGGGGATATAAGTACACCTTAAAGGAACCTCATCATTTCTACACTACCTGACAGTCAGACAAATGCGAATTTTCTTCTATGTTGCTGTAAGTAGGTTTTCCCCAAGAGCCAAGATTCTTGAACAAGCCAAAAAATAATCACAATACTGCACAATTATTGCTTTATATGTTTTTTATTTTCATGTTGTATTCCTGACGGGGTCGCTCACTTTCCACAAACAACTACGACTGTACCTGTGGGAAATCAAAGCATATTTCCCTGGAAGGTTTGAGAAGTATCCTGTTGGGTAACATTATTTTTATTTTTATTTTATTATATTAATTGTTTGAATATTATTATAACACTGTGTATTTATTAGGAAACTGTGGCGCCTAGGCAAGTCATTTAAGTACATCCTGTATTAAATAAAGCACATAACTCCAACGTTTCGGGATCTTCCTCAGGCTGTGTCTGTTGCACCACCCTGAGGAAGATCCCCCTGTGGGATCGAAACGTTGGAGTTATGTGCTGTATTTAATACATTCATTTTAATTCACCTGAGTGCTGTCTCCTTTTTGCTGCTATGCGGTAATGTATACTGAATATATATATATATACTGTATTGTGTAATCCTGTTTAGAGACTCCATAAGCATGACACTTTAGTCCTGTCCTGCATTTTTAAGTCTAATACCAGTGCATTCTTGTTCAAAATAGCCTTGAATCGCTATGGATAATGGAACGAGATTGCAGTCTCATTATGATGTGTGAGCAGATATTGCACTTAATATTGGCACAAGTAAAAGTACAGCACATAGCATCCTTTTTTTTAAAAGCTTAACATGGCACAATTTACGATAGCTCTTCAAATATTTACACAGAATTTATAGTATCAGCATGAAGAGTCAGAAAACATACAGAAGGATAGTCAATCCTGGCTTCTTTTTATTGGGATGAGAAAAAATGATACAGCAATTCAGCTGACACTGAATAAGGCCGGCCGTATAACACAGCTCCGTAAATAAAACACAACAATGATATTAAAGAAAGTGCTAGGAAATGGTTTGATCCGCTTGGAAATAAAGTGGTCACCAAACTGACAATATCATAGGATGTTTCCATTTTTTCTGAGACCTGCTGCTTACTTTGCAGACTGTTATCTGTAGCACCTTAATGAATCATAGTGCTTGTGATCTTTTAATCCAAATGCTAAAAGATATTGCATTTCTCATTTTCATGATAATCACACCGGATAATATTTATTAGCCTATTCTCTTTTTTTATTGCATCCAAAATGGCAAGCAGTGTGGTATCCGTAGAAACAGCTTGCAAGCTGCCAACGTTTCAAGTTCCAACCCCGGAAGGTTGATTGTCCCTGTGGAGATTTTCACCTTCATTATAATGTCAGATAGGGAACTGGACGATATTCACGGCTCAAGTTCTTTTCCATAGCAATTCAGACCAATGCTGCTTCAAAGAACATACTGTAGCAACCCACAGGCCCAAGGATTCATTAAATTGTCCTCATACTGTGTTACATTTAGATAAATCTCCAGCTTCGTAGAGAAGATTTGCAGAGGGAATTGTTTAACATGTTTCATAAGCTTATACATATTTAATACCTTTTAGTTTGAAGTAAATTATAGTACACTATGTGTTTTAATGAATACAAGGCCTCCCGTGGTACACTGAATAGGTTACAAAGGGGAAGAAGAAGAATCAGGCGCACGGTCTTAATCATCAAATGAGAAGGGGTTTAATGTGCCAAGGAATCCAACATTTCGGCATTAATAATGCTTTTCTCAAGCCTAGCCAAGCCTACATCTTGAGAAAGGCGGTATTACTGCCGAAACGTTGGATTCCTTGGCCCATTAAACCTCTTTTCATTAATGATTAAGGCTTGTGCGCCTGATTCTTCTTCTTCACTGGATCTATTTGGGACATCAGGAGCTCCCCAGAACCAGCGCTCCGGCGGTTAAGTACCCCACTTTCACCCTTTTTGTTTGAGTGCGTGCACTACCTTCATTCCATGTAGGTTACAAAGGTAGCATATATTGGTTGTTACAGTTTAAATGAACATGGATGGATAATTCAGTTCATATATAAAGTCAAATCCTAAATTAGCTATTAATGTAGTATTAGATTAGTTACGATTCCTTAAAGGTACAATCATACTCATAATTGCCAACTTTTGCTACATCACTGATACATGTTAAGGTTCAATCCCATCTCAATGGTCTTGGTAAATACTGTATCAGATCAGCTTGGTACCGTACTTCATGATGTACTTGTCTTCAAAAAATGTTATCGATAAGGAGAATTAAACCGGGGTCTGACGGTATTTCTCTTGTGCTAATGGTAGTGAGTTTATTGGTATACAACAGTGCATTGTATCCTAAACCATGCCAAATGGGGCCTTGTGAATAAATGTACAGTGGTATGAATTAATCCTCACTATTAATAATAATAGTTCTTGTATAGCGCTGCTGGTTCACTATTAATAATAATAGTTCTTGTATAGCGCTGCTAGGTCACTATTAATAATAATAGTTCTTGTATAGCGCTGCTAGTTCACTATTAATAATAATAGTTCTTGTATAGCGCTGCTAGTTTTACGTAGCGCTTTACAGAGACATTTTGCAGGCACAGGTCCCTGCCCCATGGAGCTTACAATCTATGTTTTTGTTGCCAGAGGCACAAGGAGATAAAGTGACTTGCCCAAGGTCACAATGTCACAAGGAGACAACCCCAGGAATTGAAGCAGGTTCCCCTGCTTCAAACTCAGTGTCTTTACTCACTGAGCCACTCCTTGTTAGTCTGTAGGTTTTTAGCATAGTGTGGCTGTAGGGTTTGACGGAGTGTCTCAGCAAAGGCACTAATTCCACAAATCACTGACATTGAAGTAGGTGAGCCTTGTTAAAATCCCCATGTCAGCTCATTGGGGAGCCAACATTAGATTGTAAACTCTACAGGGCAGTGACTCATTGTGCTTGCAATATTGTGCCAGTGCTATACAAGTGTAGCCCCCTCTAGGAACTACTATTGTAATTAAGGGTTTAACAGCCTTAAGGGGTTCATTGTGTTGGCTCTTGCAGAGTAATGCCCCTCTCCCATCACATGGAAGTGAGTGTTAGTGACCAAGCAGGAAAGAAGCCAGTCCCATGGTATGCAGGGTGACCAGTGACGTCATCTTCAGGGTATATATACTGAGACTGCAAATTCTAGAACTTAGGTTCCTGGGAGTGACAGCTGGAGGAGCCTCATATGTTCCCGTATATAGTTAATGTAGATGATAATGTCCTGTCCCTGGCTGTTGTTTTGTAGTTAGGGAAAGTGTCCTATCCAGTTAGTGTCTGTAGCCATGGAAGTACTGAAGTGTACAGGTCCCTACTGATGAAGTCTATGTCCTATAGGGGTTATCCAAGTGTTAGCCCTTGAATCTAATCAGAGTGGCCTTGCTGAGAGGCCCCCTGTTCCCGACACAGAGTGTTTAAGAGAGGCAGGAAGTACCCCTTTCACTGGGATAGTAATCTCATAGTTCATGATAGTAAGGGTAATTTAAGATTGGGCCCAATTGATTATAAAGATTATAGTAACAGCAACAAGCCTAAGCACCTCCCTGGCATTAGAGAGTAAGGATTACCTTGGTAAGACTGAAAGAGTACAAACATGGTTGTTTACCAGTTAAAGGGGCCTATTCTATAAACTTCAATAACTAACTCATCGAGGATTTTGAGCAGTTCCCAAACGATTTGGCAAGTTTTCTATTCAGAAAGCTCCGATAACCTGCCAAACTCGTTCAGGAAGTGCATCTCAGAGTGGTAGTGCTCCTGCTCAAACACACTGAGCGGGAGCTGACAAACAGCTCCAACTAGCGTTTTTGATAAAATCACCCTTTTTTAGTAGCTCAGATGAGATCATTGAGGCACTCAGCTAGCGATCTCATCCCGCCACCCAAAGGGTGGCGAGATGGGATTTGCGAGTATGACTTAGAAGAAAAAATGTATTTTTATTGCATCAGATTAAATCCAAAAGTCTCTGAGTTGATACACATTAATACTAGCTCCGGAGATCCCCTGCTTCCACCCTATGTAATAGAAATACATTTAGAGGCCGCTTCATTACCTTAGTGGCTAACCGCTAAGGTTATGAACGGGTTAAACACCAGTGCCCAGTTTATTGGGGGTAGCAGGGGTGGGTGAAGGTGGTATTTGGCCCATGGTGGGTGTTTATGCCTACCGGGAAGGTAGCGGGAGGAATTAACCCTTTTGTTACCTTAGCGGTTACTACCGAAGTTTTTCCATATTCACTATATTGTTTATCTTATTTTTTAATATATTGATATGAGGAGGTTTTTCTCAGTGACCAATGATTGTCGCTGTAGCAGCCAATATGATATGTTAGAGCAGGTAATCTGTGTTTCTATCTATGTGGTCTATAGGTTTATTATCTGAACTGTGCCCATATCCCAGGGTGGGACTACTGAATGTCCATAGCTTGAGTTATTATCAACCTCTTTCTTTTCCTACAGTATGGAGTAATTTTAGGACAAGATCACCAGATGTGTTTTAATGTGCCGGTATTCGCCACAGTTCTGCCAGCACAAGGGGGACGAGTTAGCGAATAATACATGAAGACATGCTAGAGCAGTGTTTCCCAAAGTGTGCGCCGCGGCTTGGCTAGCGGGGCGCCGCGATCAGGGCCGCCAGCAGCGGGAAACAAGGGCTGCTAGTTAATTTAAAAAAAAAAAAAAAAACCTCTGAAGCCGGCGCCGGGTCTCCCTGGCAGCGCCTGACCCTCCGCATGCGCGCTGATGCGTGCGGAGTAGGAGAGACTTCCCCGAGAGCGGCAGGTTTGAAATTTGCTGCTCGGGGAAGCGGAGGAGCGGTCACGTGACCCCTCCCATCCAATGGGACTGCAGTCTGCCCGGCATTGCAACTACAGAGCCACCAGACAGAGGCAGCACCAAGGTGTGTGTGTGTGTGTGTGTGTGTGTGTGTGTGTGTGTGTGTGTGTGTGTGTGTGTGTGTGTGTGTGTGTGTGTGTGTGTGACGGACTGCAGGGAGGGGTGTGTGTGTGTGTGTGTGTGTGTGTGTGTGTGTGTGTGTGTGAAAAACGGGCTGCAGGGGGTGTGTGGGTGTGAAAAACGGACTGCAGGGGGTGGGTGGGTGTGTTGCGCTGCCCCCGTGGGGGGGGGGGGAGGGGTTGTGTCCCGGAGCAGTGGTGGCAGCAAGGTGGTGTGTGTGTGATTATAAATATATGTGTGTGTGTGTGTATATATGTATATATGTGTGGTTTGTGTGTATATATATATATATATATATATGTGTGTGTGGTGTGTATATATATATATGTGTGGTGTGTGTGTGTATATATATATATATATATGTGTGGTGTATGTGTGGTATATATATATATATATAATCAAAAAAATAAATAGATGATACCGTTCTGTGGCTAACGAAATGCTTTATTTGTGCGAGCTTTCGAGATACACTGATCTCTTCTTCCGGCGATGTTACAATGAATGAAGCATGGATTACTTAAAAACAGTGTCTCTTGGAATGTTATCTGTGCTGTTCCTTCCCCCGGTGTGGATGTGTTTTATGGCTAGAGGTGTCAAAATATATATATAGTGTGTGTGTGTATATGTATATATGTGTGGTGTGTGTGTGTGTGTGTGTGTGTGTGTGTGTGTGTGTGTGTGTGTGTGTGTGTGTGTGTGTGTGTGTGTGTGTGTGTGTGTGTGTGTGTGTGTGTGTGTGTGTGTGTGTGTGTGTGTGTGTGTGTGTGTGTGGTGTGTATATATATATGTGTGGTGTATATATTTGTGTGGTGTGTGTATATATATGTATATATATATATATATATGTGTGTGGTATATATATATATATATATATATATATATATATATATATATATGTGTGGTATATATATATATATATATATATATATATATATATGTGTGTGGTGTATGTGTGGTATATATATACACACACGTGTGGTGTATGTGTGGTGTGGTGTGTATATATATATATATATGAAAGAAAAAAGAAAAGAAAACAGGCGCACACCTAGTGCATTAAAGTTTAACAATAATTTTATGGAACATTTAAAATCAGACAAATGCCCACTCACAAGTATAGCGTTATTAGAAAGCAGTTATGAGATTGGCCCTCATAAGCCAGTGGTGCCGTTCGAGCCTGTAATGGTGTCCTCTCGTGCGCGGTCTCCTTCTACCGGAAGTGACGCTCACCCGGTCTGGTGTCCCGCACAAAACGGAAGTCCCTCCAGGAAACCGAGGCCTCTCCTGACTGCCTCTAGCTGCTGCACCACCAATCAAGCCAACCGATGTGTCCAATGATCTGCTTTGCTGAGCCTCCCACAAGTTGTGTTCCTCTCGGTCTGCTCTCAGTGGGACAAATGTCTGCTCTGCTCTAGCCACGCCCTACGCGTTTCGTCATCGATGATGACTTCTTCAGGGGTACCCATTGGTTGTATCCCCACAGTATTTATAGTGAGGTTCATTTGCAAACATAATTAAAAACAATTAATCAATTACAACATTAATAAAACACTTTAAACTAGTCCATTGGTACAATTACTAATACTACACTGATCACAATGGACAAGTTCTAAGGACCACACTGTACTATTGGAGAATTTTATAGCTCATAAGATGTTAACAAATATATATGGGTAGAAAAAATGAATATTGTACTGAAACTACCTATTTGTGCAATAGAGATAATTGATAAATGTATTAAATCAATATGTAGTGCCATATAGATATGTGGCTACTAATTGAATTACCAAGTACTTACTAGTTGGATCGAATCAACCATCCTTAATGACAATAGATGACAATTAGTTGTGATTCTATTCACAAAACATGATTAGCAATTTGGAACAAGATTTAATTGAGAGATCCCAAGAATTGGAGAATACTATCAAAACTGAATACCATCAATTAACCCCTTTATAGTATGTTCAGCAAACAATGTGCTACATAAATTAAACAAATCAGATCTTAGGGCATGGTATAATACCTGTTGAATGATCCATCTGTGATTGATTGCAATTGGAGTCAGAGGTGGAGCAAAGAAGATGGTTTAAACAAGAACAGAAGAATACTCAGAAAGGCTAGCAATGAAGTGATGAAGTGACTATGTATAAATGGTGTATAATATATGTGATATTAAAGTGTTTGTGATGTAGTAATAGAGTAAAAGAGTAATAGAGAAATGTAGTAATCTAAAAACCCTTA